>NC_068425.1:10836567-10846567 GCF_023373465.1 Oncorhynchus keta | reverse complement strand
ATACACACAGCTACTGTACTGTCCTGTATACACAGAGCTACAGTACTGTCCTGTATACACAGAGCTACTGTACTGTCCTGTATACACACAGCTACTGTACTGTCCTGTATACACAGAGCTACTGTACTGTCCTGTATACACAGAGCTACAGTACTGTCCTGTATACACACAGCTACTGTACTGTCCTGTATACACACAGCTACTGTACTGTCCTGTATACACAGAGCTACAGTACTGTCCTGTATACACAGAGCTACTGTACTGTCCTGTATACACACAGCTACTGTACTGTCCTGTATACACAGAGCTACAGTACTGTCCTGTATACACAGAGCTACTGTACTGTCCTGTATACACACAGCTACTGTACTGTCCTGTATACACAGAGCTACTGTACTGTCCTGTATACACAGAGCTACAGTACTGTCCTGTTTACACACAGCTACTGTACTGTCCTGTATACACACCGCTACTGTACTGTCCCGTATACACACTGCTACGGTACTGTCCTGTATACACACAGCTACTGTACTGTCCTGTATACACAGAGCTACTGTACTGTCCTGTATACACACAGCTACGGTACTGTCCTGTATACACAGAGCTACTGTACTGTATACACAGAGCTACTGTACTGTCCTGTATACACACAGCTACTGTACGGTCCTGTATACACAACGCTACTGTACTCTCCTGTATACACACAGCTACTGTACTGTCCTGTATACACAGAGCTACTGTACTGTCCTGTATACACACAGCTACTGTACTGTCCTGTATACACACAGCTACTGTACTGTCCTGTATACACACAGCTACTTTACTGTCCTGTATACACACAGCTACTGTACTGTCCTGTATACACAGAGCTACTGGGCTGTCCTACATACACACAGCTACTGTACTGTACTGTATACACAGAGCCACTGTACTGTCCTGTATTCACACAGCTACTGTACTGTCCTGTATACACAGAGCTACTGTACTGTCCTGTATACACAGAGCTACTGTACTGTGTACACAGAGCTACTGTACTGTCCTGTATACACACAGCTACTGTACTGTCCTGTATACACAGAGCTACTGGGCTGTCCTGTATACACAGAGCTACTGTACTGTCCTGTATACACAGAGCTACAGTACTGTCCTGTATACACACAGCTACTGTACTGTCCTGTATACACACAGCTACTGTACTGTCCTGTATACACACAGCTACTGTACTGTCCTGTATACACACAGCTATTGTACTGTCCTGTATACACAGAGCTACTGTACTGTCCTGTATACACACAGCTACTGTACTGTCCTGTATACACACAGCTACTGTACTGTCCTGTATACAGAGCTACTGTACTGTCCTGTATACACACAGCTACTGTACTGTCCTATACACAGAGCTACTGTACTGTCCTGTATACACAGAGCTACTGTACTGTCCTGTATACACACAGCTACTGTACTGTCCTGTATACACACAGCTACTGTACTGTACTGTATACACACAGCTACTGTACTGTCCTGTATACACACAGCTACTGTACTGTCCTGTATACACACAGCTACTGTACTATATACACAGAGCTACTGTACTATATACACACAGCTACTGTACTGTCCTGTATACACAGAGCTACTGTACTGTCCTGTATACACAGAGCTACTGGGCTGTCCTACATACACAGAGCTACTGTACTGTCCTGTATACACACAGCTACTGTACTGTCCTGTATACACACAGCTACTGTACTGTCCTGTATACACAGAGCTACAGTACTGTCCTGTATACACAGAGCTACTGTACTGTCCTGTATACACACAGCTACTGTACTGTCCTGTATACACAGAGCTACTGTACTGTCCTGTATACACAGAGCTACTGTACTGTCCTGTATACACACAGCTACTGTACTGTCCTGTATACACACAGCTACTGTACTGTCCTGTATACACAGAGCTACTGTACTGTCCTGTATACACACAGATACTGTACTGTCCTGTATACACACAGCTACTGTACTGTCCTGTATACACAGAGCTACTGTACTGTCATGTATACACACAGCTACTGTACTGTCCTGTATACACACAGCTACTGTACTGTCCTGTATACACACAGCTACTGTACTGTATACACACAGCTACTGTACTGTCCTGTATACACAGAGCTACTGTACTGTCCTGTATAGCTACTGTACTGTCCAGCTACTGTACTGTATACACAGAGCTACTGTACTGTCCTGTATACACACAGCTACTGTACAGTCCTGTATACACAGAGCTACTGTACTGTCCTGTATACACAGAGCTACTGTACTGTCCTGTATACACAGAGCTACTGGGCTGTCCTGTATACACAGAGCTACTGTACTGTCCTGTATACACAGAGCTACAGTACTGTCCTGTATACACACAGCTACTGTACTGTCCTGTATACACACAGCTACTGTACTGTCCTGTATACACACAGCTACTGTACTGTATACACAGAGCTACTGTACTGTCCTGTATACACACAGCTACTGTACTGTCCTGTATACACACAGCTACTGTACTGTCCTGTATACACACAGCTACTGTACTGTCCTGTATACACACAGCTACTGTACTGTCCTGTATACACAGAGCTACTGTACTGTCCTGTATACACAGAGTTACTGTACTGTCCTGTATACACACAGCTACTGTACTGTCCTGTATACACACAGCTACTGTACTGTCCTGTATACACAGAGCTACTGTACTGTCCTGTATACACACAGCTACTGTACTGTCCTGTATACACAGAGTTACTGTACTGTCCTGTATACACACAGCTACTGTACTGTCCTGTATACACACAGCTACTGTACTGTCCTGTATACACACAGCTACTGTACAGTCCTGTATACACAGAGCTACTGGGCTGTCCTGTATACACAGAGCTACTGTACTGTCCTGTATACACAGAGCTACAGTACTGTCCTGTATACACACAGCTACTGTACTGTCCTGTATACACACAGCTACTGTACTGTCCTGTATACACACAGCTACTGTACTGTCCTGTATACACAGAGCTACTGTACTGTATACACAGAGCTACTGTACTGTCCTGTATACACACAGCTACTGTACTGTCCTGTATACACACAGCTACGGTACTGTCTTGTATACACAGACCTACTGTACTGTCCTGTGTACACACAGCTACTGTACTGTCCTGTATACACACAGCTACTGTACTGTACTGTATACACACAGCTACTGTACTGTCCTGTATACACACAGCTACTGTACTGTACTGTATACACACAGCTACTGTACTGTCCTGTATACACACAGCTACTGTACTGTCCTGTATACACACAGCTACTGTCCTATATACACAGAGCTACTCACAGAGCTACTGTACTATATACAAAGAGCTACTGTACTGTCCTGTATACACAGAGCTACTGTACTGTCCTGTATACACAGAGCTACTGGGCTGTCCTACATACACAGAGCTACTGTACTGTCCTGTATACACAGAGCTACTGTACTGTCCTGTATACACACAGCTACTGTACTGTCCTGTATACACAGAGCTACTGTACTGTCCTGTATATACAGAGCTACTGTACTGTCCTGTATACACACAGCTACTGTACTGTCCTGTATACACACAGCTGCTGTACTGTCCTGTATACACAGAGCTACAGTACTGTCCTGTATACACACAGCTACTGTACTGTCCTGTATACACACAGCTACTGTACTGTCCTGTATACACAGAGCTACAGTACTGTCCTGTATACACACAGATACTGTACTGTCCTGTATACACACAGCTACTGTACTGTCCTGTATACACAGAGCTACTGTACTGTCATGTATACACACAGCTACTGTACTGTCCTGTATACACACAGCTACTGTACTGTCCTGTATACACACAGCTACTGTACTGTATACACACAGCTACTGTACTGTCCTGTATACACAGAGCTACTGTACTGTCCTGTATACACACAGCTACTGTACTGTCCTGTATACACACAGCTACTGTACTGTATACACAGAGCTACTGTACTGTCCTGTATACACACAGCTACTGTATTGTCCTGTATACACAGAGCTACTGTACTGTCCTGTATACACACTGCTACGGTACTGTCCTGTATACACACAGCTACTGTACTGTCCTGTATACACACAGCTACTGTACTGTCCTGTATACACACAGCTACTGTACTGTCCTGTATACACACAGCTACTGTACTGTCCTGTATACACAGAGCTACTGTACTGTATACACAGAGCTACTGTACTGTCCTGTATACACACAGCTACTGTACTGTCCTGTATACACACACGCTACTGTACTCTCCTGTATACACACAGCTACTGTACTGTCCTGTATACACAGAGCTACTGTACTGTCCTGTATACACACAGCTACTGTACTGTCCTGTATACACACAGCTACTGTACTGTCCTGTATACACACAGCTACTGTACTGTCCTGTATACACACAGCTAATGTACTGTCCTGTATACACACAGCTACTGTACTGTCCTGTATACACAGAGCTACTGGGCTGTCCTACATACACACAGCTACTGTACTGTCCTGTATACACAGAGCTACTGTACTGTCCTGTATACACACAGCTACTGTACTGTCCTGTATACACAGAGCTACTGTACTGTCCTGTATACACAGAGCTACTGTACTGTGTACACAGAGCTACTGTACTGTCCTGTATACACACAGCTACTGTACTGTCCTGTATACACACAGCTACTGTACTGTCCTGTATACACACAGCTACTGTACAGTCCTGTATACACAGAGCTACTGGGCTGTCCTGTATACACAGAGCTACTGTACTGTCCTGTATACACACAGCTACTGTACTGTCCTGTATACACACAGCTACTGTACTGTCCTGTATACACACAGCTACTGTACTGTCCTGTATACACACAGCTACTGTACTGTATACACAGAGCTACTGTACTGTCCTGTATACACACAGCTACTGTACTGTCCTGTATACACACAGCTACTGTACTGTCCTGTATACACACAGCTACTGTACTGTCCTGTATACACAGAGCTACTGTACTGTCCTGTATATACAGAGTTACTGTACTGTCCTGTATACACACAGCTACTGTACTGTCCTGTATACACACAGCTACTGTACTGTACTGTATACACACAGCTACTGTACTGTCCTGTATACACACAGCTACTGTACTGTCCTGTATACACACAGCTACTGTACTATATACACAGAGCTACTGTACTATATACACACAGCTACTGTACTGTCCTGTATACACAGAGCTACTGTACTGTCCTGTATACACAGAGCTACTGGGCTGTCCTACATACACAGAGCTACTGTACTGTCCTGTATACACACAGCTACTGTACTGTCCTGTATACACACAGCTACTGTACTGTCCTGTATACACACAGCTACTGTACTGTCCTGTATACACAGAGCTACTGTACTGTCCTGTATATACAGAGTTACTGTACTGTCCTGTATACACACAGCTACCGTACTGTCCTGTATACACAGAGCTACAGTACTGTCCTGTATACACACAGCTACTGTACTGTCCTGTATACACACAGCTACTGTACTGTCCTGTATACACAGAGCTACTGTACTGTCCTGTATACACACAGCTACTGTACTGTCCTGTATACACACAGCTACTGTACTGTCCTGTATACACAGAGCTACTGTACTGTCCTGTATACACACAGCTACTGTACTGTCCTGTATACACAGAGCTACCGTACTGTCCTGTATACACAGAGCTACTGTACTGTCCTATATACACAGAGCTACTGTACTGTCCTGTATACACAGAGCTACTGTACTGTCCTGTATACACACAGAGCTACTGTACTGTCCTGTATACACACAGCTACTGTACTGTCCTGTATACACACAGCTACCGTACTGTCCTGTATACACAGAGCTACAGTACTGTCCTGTATACACAGCTACCGTACTGTCCTGTATACACAGAGCTACTGTCCTGTATACACAGAGCTACTGTACTGTCCTGTATACACAGAGCTACTTTACTGTCCTGTATACACACAGCTACTGTACTGTCCTGTATACACAGAGCTACTGGGCTGTCCTACATACACACAGCTACTGTACTGTACTGTATACACAGAGCCACTGTACTGTCCTGTATTCACACAGCTACTGTACTGTCCTGTATACACAGAGCTACTGTACTGTCCTGTATATACAGAGCTACTGTACTGTCCTGTATACACACAGCTACTGTACTGTCCTGTATACACACAGCTGCCGTACTGTCCTGTATACACAGAGCTACAGTACTGTCCTGTATACACAGAGCTACTGTACTGTACTGTATACACAGATGTTACTGTACTGTCCTGTATACACAGATGTTACTGTACTGTCCCCATTACACAAGTTATCTCTATGAAGTCCCTTGGGTGTCTGCTCTGCTTTCCCTGCTGCCCTATTTGATCGCCCTGGCCTGTCACACACACACACACACACACACACACACACACACACACACACACACACACACACACACACACACACACACACACACACACACACACACACACACACACACACACACACACAGACCCGTGAGACACCAGATGGCTGTGAACCATCCCCATGGCGATGTACCTCTTTATTACCTGCACCCACAGCTCTCTTCTCTCCCTAACACACATCCTGACCTTTATACTCTTCTATCTTTCCTCCCTCATCCCTGTCCTTCCTTCCTCCTCCTCCTCCTCCTCTTCCTCTCACTCCCTTCTACCCTCTCCCTGTTCTGCTGGCATTCTTTGCATCTGTTTTGTCTCTCCCTTCCCCCGCCCCCCTGTTTTTCCCCTCTCTCTGTGCTCATGTCTGTTTCAAGCTGTTCTCTCCATCTCGTCCCTCCATATTTCTCCTCATCCTTTCATCTCTAATTCATTTTCAGTGTCTTTATCATTCCCCACCCCACCCCACCCCAAAGTGGACAGTGTGTATGTGTGGGCGGTAATTGTCACTGTGTTTTATCATTAGCAGGCTGCACCTCCTTAATGGTTCCTTCACATTGTCCCTTCTACAGATGGCAGGGATGTTTTAATATTGAAGAAATGACAGATGCTGTAGAATACCGGGACGGACACACAAACCCACACAAACAGACCCCATTCAATCACTCACTCTAGTCCGAGGTCGTTGTGCTCCTGAGGCAGGAACTTGAAGAGCGCTACATACGTGTGGATGGAGTGAACCTCAATACGCCTGGGAACCTGGATGGACACAGACAGGGAGAAGGAATACAGACGGAAAAACGTTTTAGTTAAATATAGTGTCTCTGAACATAAGGTCAGTTAGCTGGAAGAGGACTGTGTGTGTGTGTGTGTGTGTGTGTGTGTGTGTGTGTGTGTGTGTGTGTGTGTGTGTGTGTGTGTGTGTGTGTGTGTGTGTGTGTGTGTGTGTGTGTACCTTCACACTGGTTTCCTCTACAGGCTCCTGGAGCTGCTCGCTGTCCCCACCCTCAGGTTCCGCCTTCTCGTTTTCACACGGAGGCAGATCTGACAGACAAGGAGATGCGTCACTCAGCCTGAACGATCAGGTCAGACAGCAAGCAAGGATGTACATACTCAAGACACACACACACATAAATACATGAGGGCACACACACACACACATAAATACATGAGGGCACACAGACACACACACACATAAATACACGAGGGCACACACACGCGAACAGACACACACACACATAAATACACGAGGGCACACACACACACACACACATAAATACATGAGGACACACACACACACATAAATACATGAGGGGCACACACACGCGAACAGACACACACACATAAATACACGAGGGCACACACATGAGAACAGACACACACACACACATAAATACACGAGGGCACACACACGCGAACAGACACACACACACATAAATACACGAGGGCACACACACGCGAACAGACACACACACACACATAAATACACGAGGGCACACACATGCGAACAGACACACACACACATAATACACGAGGGCACACACACACGAACAGACACACACACACATAAATACACGAGGGCACACACACGCGAACAGACACACACACACACATAAATACACGAGGGCACACACACGCGAACAGACACACACACACATAAATACACGAGGGCACACACACGCGAACAGACACACACACACACATAAATACACGAGGGCACACACACGCGAACAGACACACACACACATAAATACATGAGGGCACACACACGCGAACAGACACACACACACATAAATACATGAGGGCACACACACGCGAACAGGCACACACACGTGTTCTTACCCCCTGCCTCCTGTGGCATCTCCTCCTCCATGCTGTACTGCCTCTGCTCCCCCTCCTCTCCTCCTTCACCCTGAGAAACAGAGAAAAGACATGGAAAAAGAGGGATTTAAGACAAAAAAGATGGAACAGAGTGAGAGAGGACAAACTCGGGACACATCGAGACACTAAATGTGTTTCTGTACTTTTCTACGTCAAACCCTAATTTTACCAGGTAAGTTGACCGAGAACAGACTCTCAGGCTCTGAGTCATCCAGATATACTGTAGCTAAGAACGCTAGTTGAAGTGAGGGAGATTTGCTGGTATTGCTAGAAATACAACAGGACAAGAGAAATAGGCTCACATGCAGGTGATGGAGCATGTGGAGATTGGGTCACATGCAGGTGATGGAGCATGTGGAGATTGGGTCACATGATTGGGTACAGGGTCACATGAAGGTGAAGGACCCCTCTATAGAGCCACTCATTAACAGGCTGCGTGTCTCCATGGTACAGGTGGTGACGTCATACCTGGCTGTGCGTGGGCGACTCGGACACGCTCCCAAAACTGGAGCGGCTCATCTGTGCCAGGGACGTCCCATAGCGCAGGGCTGCGTAAATAGGGTCCACCCCACGCCCCCGGCCTGCCCCTGAAAACACACACAGATATTTAAACCTTTACAGGAACACACGCACAGACAAGCAGCATCAGAGATTGGGAACTGCCGTCATAACTGACGTTAAGGGAGGCCCAGCCCAGAGCTCTAAATATAGGTGTAATGACCCAGTCCCAGACAGACCTACTGAAGATCTGGCAGAGGGCACCAGTGAAGTCCAAGGCTCTTTACAAGTTTGCACATTGTATTTTCAGGAAGTACATTGTCATTTCAGTGCTCTGTGAGATGAAAGTCAAGCATTAGTGGTAGAGGCTGTATTGAGTTTATGTTTTTTCAGTTTCGGTCAGAGTGAGAATCAGTTGGGACTGGTTCGCTGTTCCAGGTAGAGTGCCATCAATTTAAACCAGTCATTTCCCTGCTCAACAGTCACTGTAATGGCATCGAGGTGGGCTGTTCTGTACTACCTGATGTGTGTAATGACAGGTGATAATCCCAGCCTGCCCTGGCTCAGACCCAAGGTGAGTCCCAAACAGCACCCCATTCCCTTTATAGTGCCAAGGGGATAGGGTCCCATTTTGGAACACAAGCCCCGACGTCAAAGTGACAGACCTGGGGTTATGGTGGGGGGGGCGGGCAGGTTAACGGAACACTGATGGACGGAAGGAGGAAGGAAACAGGGAAGAAGGAAAGGACAGCAAGTGGAATGAGAGCTGGCCCTTATTCATAAGGATCTATTCTATAGGGTGAAGGACTTTAATCACGTCCACTTCCTCTCAGGGCTAGGATACGACACACACATGCAGATAGACACGTGCAGAATACACACGTCTTCATGCACACCCCACACATGGATGCAGATACACAAATCCACACACACACACACATTTTCTTTACTGGGTATGCTCACCTTGGGTGGGCAGCACCTCCTTGACGACAGCCAGCTGTTCGTTAACCAGCATGGGAGAGCTGAAGTTCCGCTTGAAGGCCCCGACCCCAGACTAACACACACAGAGGAGGGAGAATAATATGG
>NC_068425.1:10809067-10831567 GCF_023373465.1 Oncorhynchus keta | reverse complement strand
TCAACCCAGAGTCTCTCAGAGCTTTCACAGTCAGCCCACTGACACCCCTATCAGATCACAGCAAAATCACAGTCTACTTGAAAAGAGCAATACTCAATCATGAGGCATCAAAGCCAAAGGAACTCAGTAATATTAATAAATGCTATAGATGGAAGGAATGTAGTGTGGAAACCTACCAGAAAAACAATTAGGCAACAACAATTCAATCCCTTTTAGACAATTTCCTGGACAAAACATTCCACTGTAATAGTGAAGGTGTAAACTTGGCAGTAGAAAATCTAAACAGTAAATTTGACCTCTCAGCTTCCCTATCAAATCTAAAAATGTCAAACAGAAAACCGAAGAAAATGAACAACAATGACAAATGGTTTGATGAAGAATGATAAAACCTAAGAAAGAAATTGAGAAACCTATCCAACCAAAAACATAGAGACCCGGAAAACCTGAGTCTACGCCTTCACTATGGTGAATCACTAAAACAATACAGAAATACACTACGCAAACAGAAGGAACAGCACTTCAGAAATTAGCTCAATGCAATTGAAGAATTCATAGACTAACCACTTCTGGGAAAATTGGAAAACATTAAACAAACAGCAACACGAATAACTATCTATCCAAAATTGAGATGTATGGGTAAACCACTTCTCCAATCCTTTTGGCTCTATAACAAAGAACAAAAACATATACATGACCAAATACAAATCTTAGAATCAACTATTAAAGACTACCAGAACCCACTTTATTCTCCAATTACCTTTAATTCACTACAGGATAAAATAAAAACCCTCCAACCCAAAAAGGCCTGTGGTGTTGATGGTATCCTCAATGAAATTATAAAATATACAGATAACAGATTCCAATTGGCCATACTAAAACTATTTAACATCATCCTTAGCTCTGGCATTTTCCCCAATATTTGGAACCAAGGACTGATCACCTCAATCCAAAAGTGGAGACAAGTCTGACCCCAATAACTACCGTGGGATTTGCGTCAACAGCAACCTTGGTAAAATCCTCTGCATTAAAATTAACAACAGACTCGTACATTTCCTCAGTGAAAACAATGTACTGAGCAAATGTCAAATTGGCTTTTTACCAAATGATCGTACGACAGACCACATATTCACCCTGCACACCCTAACAGACTCAGTGAGCATAGTTTTCCTATCGAGAAAGGCTGCCGTAGGCAGACCTGGCTGTCAAGAGAAGACAGGCTATGTGCACACTGACCCACAAAATGAGGTGGAAATTTAGCTGCACTTCCTAACCTCCTGCCAAATGTATGACCATATTAGAGACACATATTTCCCTCAGATTAAACAGATCCACAAAGAATTTGAAAACAAACCCGATTTTGATGAACTCCCACATCTACTGGGTGAAATTCCACAGTGTGCATCACAGCAGCAAGATTTGTGACCTGTTGCCACAAGAAAAGGGCAACCAGTGAAGAACAAACACCTTTGTAAATACAACCCATATTTATGTTTATTTATTTTCCCTTTTGTACTTTAACCATTTGTACATTGTTACAACACTGTGTATATATACATAATATGACATAAGTAATGTGTTTATTGTTTTGGAACGTCTGTGGGTGGAATATTTACTGTTCATTTTGATTGTTTATTTCAATGTTGCATATTATCTAATTCACTTGCTTTGGCAATGTTAACAGATGTTTCCCATGCCAATAAAGCCCCTTGAATTGAATTGAGAGAGAGAGGGAGAGGGGGAGAGTGAGGAGTGGTTAGAGAGAGAGAGAAAAGAGAGAGGGGGAGGTTGAGAGAGAGGGGGGATTGAGAGAGAGGAAGAGAGAGACAGAATGTAGTAATAAATAAAGTTGGCATGTGATCAAAGCAGGTTCCTGTTTGATGTAAATCTCATCTCAGTCGTCCAGAGAGGGTTGATCAAGCACTGCCCTACTTCTATTGTGCTGCACTGCTTGCTGAACTAAGCAGTGCATTATCAACGGTCCCTCTCAAAACATAGAGAGACTGACAATCAGCTGGAGGCATTTGGGTTCTATTTGGTTTTTAGTCACACCAATTCTCATCAAGCATTGTCTTAGGAACAAGCCTAGTTAGAGTGGAAAAATGTTCTTTGTCCTTTTTCTAAGATATCATTTGTTTTGCGTTTTTCTTTTATATGTTGTAGAGTGAGAAGACAATCCCTATGTCATTCAGCTGCATTGTTTTGAGTCATCCAAACAATTTATTTCCAGTTCAAGGTTTACTTATTCACTGGTGCCAAAAATAATGTTTCGAAGGATTTAGAGCCCTATGATTACCAATCCATAACAAAGATGTGGAAACACTAACCAAACAATACATGAACTGAACTGAATCTTCTATTTGCTCAAGCTCAGTTCTGTTACAAACTGGGAGGGGAGGAGAGTGGGAGAGAAAGGAGAGGCTGGGAGGCAGAGAGCAGAGACTAGGAGAGACTGGGAGAGAGAGGAGAGACTGGGAGAGAGGGGAGAGACTGGAAGAGAGTGAGGAGAGACTGGGAGAGAGGGGAGAAACAGGGAGAGAAGAGAGACATAGAGAGGAGAGACAGAGAGACAAAGGAGAGACTGGGAGAGAGAGAGGGGACACAGAGAGAGGAGACACAGAGAGAGGAGAGACAGAGAGAGGAGAGAGAGAGAAGAGACAGAGAGCGGAGAGACAGAGAGAGAGGAGACAGAGAGAGGAGAGACAGAGAGAGAGAGAGGAGAGACTGGGCGAGTGAGAGGATAGACTGGGAGAGAGAGAGGAGAGACAGAGAGAGGAGAGAGAGAGGAGAGAGAGAGAGAGAGAGGAGAGACTGATAAGAGACACAGAGAGAGGAGAGACTGGGAGAGAGAGAGGGGACACAGAGAGAGGAGACACAGAGAAAGGAGAGACAGAGAGAGGAGAGACAGAGAGAGAGGAGAGACAGAGAGCGGAGAGACAGAGAGAGATGAGACAGAGAGAGGAGAGACAGACAGAGAGAGAGAGGAGAGACTGGGATAGAGGAGGGACAGAGAGAGGAGAGGGGGGAGAGACAGAGAGAGAAAGAGGAGAGACTGGGAGAGACAGAGAGAGGAGAGACTGATAAGAGAGATGAGAGACAGGGAGAGGAGAGACTGGAAGAGAGGAGATACTGGAAGAGAGAGGAGAGACTGGGAGAGGGAGAGGAGAGACTGGGAGATAGAGAGGAGAGACTGGGAGAGAGAAGAGACAGAGGAGAGACTGGGAGAGAGAGGAGAGACTGAAAGAGAGTGGAGAGACTATGAGAGAGAGGAGAGACTGGAAGAGAGAGGGGAGACTGGGAGAGAGAGGAGAGAGGGGAAGAGAGAGGAGAGACTGGAAGAGAGAAGAGAGAGAGGAGAGACTGGAAGAGAGAGGAGAGACTGGAAGAGAGGAGAGACTGGGAGAGAGAGAGGAGAGACTGTGAGAGAGAGGAGAGAGTGGAAGAGAGAGGAGTGACTGGAAGAGAGGAGAGACTGGGAGAGACGGGAGAGAGAGGAGAGACTGGGAGAGAGAGGAGAGACTGTAAGAGATAGGAGAGACAGAGATAGGAGAGCCTGGGTGAGAGAGAGATGAGAGACAGAGATAGGAGATATTGGGAGAGAGAGGACAGACTGGGAGAGAGAGGAGAGACGGAGATAGGAGAGACTGGGAGAGAGCGAGGACAGACTGGGAGAGAGAGGAGAGACAGAGATAGGAGAGACTGGGAGAGAGAGGAGAGACTGGAAGAGAGGAGATACTGGAAGAGAGAGGAGAGACTATAGGAGAAAGGGGAGAGACTATGAGAGAGGAGAGACTGGGAGAGAGGGGAGAGACTATGAGAGAGGAGAGACTGGGAGAGAGAGGAGTGACTAGAGGAGAAAGGGGAGAGACTATGAGAGATGAGAGACTGGGAGAGAGAGAGGAGAGACTGGAAGAGAGAGGAGAGACTGGGAGAGAGAGGAGAGACTGGAAGAGAGAGGAGAGACTGGAAGAGAGAGGAGAGACTGGGAGAGAGAGGAGAGACTGTAAGAGAGAGGAGAGACTGGAGAGAGAGGAGAGACTGGAAGAGAGAGGAGAGACTGGAAGAGAGAGGAGAGACTGTGAGAGAGAGGAGAGACTGTGAGAGAGGGGAGAGAGAGGATAGACTGGGAGAGAGAGGAGAGACTGGTAGAGACAGAGGAGAGACTGGGAGAGAGAGGAGAGACTGGAAGAGAGAGGAGAGACTGGGAGAGAGAGAGGAGAGACAGAGAGGAGAGAGAGGAGAGACTGGGAGAGAGAGGAGAGACTGGGAGATAGAGAGGAGAGAGAGGAGAGACAGAGGAGAGACTGAGAGAGAGAGGAGAGACTATGAGAGAGGAGAGACAGAGAGACTGGGAGAGAGAGGAGAGACTGGAAGAGAGAGGAGAGACTGGGAGAGAGAGAGGAGAGACAGAGAGGAGAGAGAGGAGAGACTGGGAGAGAGAGGAGAGACTGGGAGATAGAGAGGAGAGACAGAGAGGAGAGAGAGGAGAGACAGAGGAGAGACTGGGAGAGAGAGGAGAGAGAGGAGAGACTGGGAGAGAGATGAGAAACTAGGAGAGAGAGAGGAGAGACTATGAGAGAGGAGAGACAGAGAGACTGGGAGAGAGAGGAGAGACTAAAGGAGAAAAGGGAGAGACTATGAGAGAGGAGAGACTGGAAGAGAGGAGAGACTGGGAGAGATGGGAGAGAGAGGAGAGACTGGAAGAGATAGGAGAGACAGAGATAGGAGAGACTGGGAGAGAGAGGACAGACTGGGAGAGAGAGGAGAGACAGAGATAGGAGAGATTGGGAGAGAGAGGACAGACTGGGAGAGAGAGGAGAGACGGAGATAGGAGAGACTGGGAGAGAGCGAGGACAGACTGGAAGAGAGGAGATACTGGAAGAGAGAGGAGAGACTGGGAGAGGGAGAGGAGAGACTGAGAGATAGAGAGGAGAGACTGGGAGAGAGAGGTGACAGAGGAGAGACAGAGGAGAGACTGGGAGAGAGAGGAGAGACTGGAAGAGAGAGGAGAGACTGGGAGAGAGAGAAGAGAGACTGGGAGAGATAGAGGAGAGACTGGGAGAGATAGAGGAGAGACTGGGAGAGAGAGGAGAGACTGGAAGAGAGAGGAGAGACTGGGAGAGAGATGAGAGACTGGGAGAGAGAGGAGAGACTTGAAGAGCGAGGAGAGAGAGGATAGACTGGAAGAGAGAGGAGAGACTAGAGTAGAAAGGGGAGAGACTATGAGAGAGGAGAGACTGGGAGAGAGAGGAGAGACTATGAGAGAGGAGAGACAGAGAGACTGGGAGAGATAGGAGAGACAGAGATAGGAGAGACTGGGAGAGAGAGGACAGACTGGGAGAGAGAGGAGAGACAGAGATAGGAGAGATTGGGAGAGAGAGGACAGACTGGGGAGAGAGAGGAGAGACGGAGATAGGAGAGACTGGGAGAGAGCGAGGACAGACTGGAAGAGAGGAGATACTAGAAGAGAGAGGAGAGACTGGGAGAGGGAGAGGAGAGACTGGGAGATAGAGAGGAGAGACTGGGAGAGAGAGGTGACAGAGGAGAGACAGAGGAGAGACTGGGAGAGAGAGGAGAGACTATGAGAGAGGAGAGACAGAGAGACTGGGAGAGAGAGGAGAGACTAGAGGAGAAAGGGGAGAGACTATAAGAGATGAGAGACTGGGAGAGAGAGAGGAGAGACTGGAAGAGAGAGGAGAGACTGGGAGAGAGAGGAGAGACTGGAAGAGAGAGGAGAGACTGGGAGAGAGAGAGGAGAGACTGTGAGAGAGAGGAGAGACTGGAGAGAGAGGAGAGACTGGAAGAGAGAGGAGAGACTGGAAGAGAGAGGAGAGACTGTGAGAGAGAGGAGAGACTGGGAGAAAGGGGAGAGAGGAGAGACTGGGAGAGAGAGGTGAGACTGGTAGAGACAGAGGAGAGACTGGGAGAGAGAGGAGAGACTGGAAGAGAGAGGAGAGACTGGGAGAGAGAGAGGAGAGACAGAGAGGAGAGAGAGGAGAGACTGGGAGAGAGAGGAGAGACTGGGAGAGAGAGAGGAGAGACAGAGAGGAGAGAGAGGAGAGACTGGGAGAGAGAGGAGAGACTGGGAGAGAGGGGAGAGAGAGGAGAGACTGGGAGAGAGATGAGAAACTAGGAGAGAGAGAGGAGAGACTATGAGAGAGGAGAGACAGAGAGACTGGGAGAGAGAGGAGAGACGAGAGGAGAAAGGGGAGAGACTATGAGAGAGGAGAGACTGGGAGAGAGAGAATGGGAGAGAAAGAGAAGAGACTGGGAGCAATGAGGCTACAGGACAGCTGGATCAGCTGGGAGAGAAAGAAAAGAGACTGGGAGCAATGAGGCTACAGGACAGCTGGATCAGCTGGGAGAGAAAGAGAAGAGACTGGGAGCAATGAGGCTACAGGACAGCTGGATCAGCTGGGAGAGAAAGAGAAGAGACTGGGAGCAATGAGGCTACAGGACAGCTGGATCATCTGGGAGAGAAAGAGAAGAGACTGGGAGCAATGAGGCTACAGGCTACAGGACAGCTGGATCAGCTGGGAGAGAAAGAGAAGAGACTGGGAGCAATGAGGCTACAGGCTACAGGACAGCTGGATCATCTGGGAGAGAAAGAGAAGAGACTGGGAGCAATGAGGCTACAGGCTACAGGACAGCT
Organism: Oncorhynchus keta; assembly: GCF_023373465.1. Lineage (NCBI taxonomy): Eukaryota > Metazoa > Chordata > Actinopteri > Salmoniformes > Salmonidae > Oncorhynchus > Oncorhynchus keta. The sequence continues at coordinate 10,824,918 of NC_068425.1, read as the reverse complement.
GGATCATCTGGGAGAGAAAGAGAAGAGACTGGGAGCAATGAGGCTACAGGCTACAGGACAGCTGGATCATCTGGGAGATAAAGAGAAGAGACTGGGAGCAATGAGGCTACAGGCTACAGGACAGCTGGATCATCTGGGAGAGAAAGAGAAGAGACTGGGAGCAATGAGGCTACAGGCTACAGGACAGCTGGATCATCTGGGAGATAAAGAGAAGAGACTGGGAGCAATGAGGCTACAGGCTACAGGACAGCTGGATCATCTGGGAGAGAAAGAGAAGAGACTGGGAGCAATGAGGCTACAGGCTACAGGACAGCTGGATCATCTGGGAGATAAAGAGAAGAGACTGGGAGCAATGAGGCTACAGGCTACAGGACAGCTGGATCATCTGGGAGAGAAAGAGAAGAGACTGGGAGCAATGAGGCTACAGGCTACAGGACAGCTGGATCATCTGGGAGAGAAAGAGAAGAGACTGGGAGCAATGAGGCTACAGGCTACAGGACAGCTGGATCAGCTGGTGCGTTGAAGGAAAAATGATGACGAAAGCAAACACAAGCAAAAACAAAGAGGAATAAAATAGCTTCTGCAATCAATCATGGTGACAGGAAGTAGATTTAGCAAAGAGGAAAAGAGTATGAGAATGTTAAACCTCTACACACGCAGCAGCATATCAAATCAAGGGCACGTGAACACGCAAACTAGACTTGCCCTCAGCTTCTCATTCAATCATACTGTATGCTTTATGTCTGAAAACCCAGAATACACACAAGAGCGGAGTGTAATACCATTCCTGTGCTACCTCTGCTATTCTCCTGCATAAATTCCAATTATAATCCACCTAATGTTTGCTTCACTGTTATCAATATTACATTGTTATTGCTATTGAATAGGAATGAAATTACATGAGTAATTTCAACTAATTATTCCAGTCATTAGCTACCTAGTCAGGTGCTGCCTTTGAAATCTGTTCACTTAGTAGTCAAGTGGATTCTAGTGTAATGGATAGTGGCAGTGACCTAATAAAGTAATAACACTGATCAGCTAGAAATACAAGATCAAGTAACCAGGAGAAATGGCTGAATGAAGTAACTAATCCTACATAGACACTGAGGCCTAAGCAGGCTGGTAGTGTTGAGAGGCCTGGGAGTAAAGTAGGCACCTTACCCACGATCAGGTGCTTGCAGAGCTGGCAGTGGGTGGGCTTGCGGAAAATGTGCTCCTGGAAGCAGTGGTTCACCAGCGTCAGTGGGCGGGTTGGGGGCGGGGCCTTGGAAGACAGCGAGGGGGAGGGGCTTAGAGATGGGGAGTGGGAGCAGAGGGAGGGGTTGGGGCTGAGTGACGGAGAGCGGGAGGGTGAGCATTCACTGGCGAGGGGAGAGCCAGGGGGCGGGGAGGGGGGTGGCGGGTCGGTGATGAAGTCTGGGGGGAGACGGGCGTCACTGTAGGACCTCTGGAAGAAGTTCTCCACACTCTTACTACGCATCAGGGTCTTAAAGGAGAGGGAGCGCTTCAGACGCTGGAGCTGCAGGGAGGGAGAGAGGAGAGAGGGGAGCGTGAGGAGAACATTCACTACCAGGTATCAACACATCAGGGTCTTAAAGGAGAGGGAGCGCTTCAGACGCTGGAGCTGCAGGGAGGGAGAGAGGAGAGAGGGGAGCGTGAGGAGAACATTCACAACAGATATCAACACGTGAGGGATTTCACAGGTACAATAACAGTTGTACGTACCAGTTGTTCCCCCGAGAGGAAGAACAAGCAATTTTCCATTGCCAATTCGTTTCCATAGAACATGTAGTTCCATAAACAAGTGATGTTGACTCACCATTTCATGAAAAACCAACAGCACAAAAGGACATTAGCACTCACATGGAAAATAGTCATTTGTGAAATGCCATTTAGTTGGGTTTCATGTAAGGTTGCTAGCCTGTAACCCACTGGGTACAGACGCCAATTCAATGTCATGTCAAAGTCATTTTGTTGAAATGACATGGAAACATCATTGACTCAACCAGATTGTGCCGAGTGGGAAGGCTTTACGTTGAGGTTTGTATGTGTGCAAATAAAATGTCCCTGGTTCGGCGGGAGAGAGGCTGATGAAAAGGACTGTTCCAGTTTACCCAGCAGCCTTATCACCAGCTATCAGCAGCCAATCTTATGGCTCCTTATCTGATTCAGTACCTTTACAGGGCCAATTGATGATGTAATCACACCAGCCTGCCTCTGGCCCATTGTCAGTGTGAGTGCGGGTGCTTGGCTTAAACATACACACATATCACACACACCTATACATGCAATGCACATATACACACACATACTTTCACACATACTGGGGCCAAGCTTCAGGCCATCCAGGACTTCTATAGCAGGCGGTGTCAGAGGAAGGCCCTAAAATTGTCAAAGACTCCAGCCACCCAAGTCATAGACAGTTCTTTCTGCTACAGCACGGCAAGCGGTACCGGAGCACCAAGTCTAGATCCAAGAGGCTTCTAAACAGCTTCTACCCCCGAGGCATAAGACTCCTGAACATCTAATCAAATATTTTACACTGCTGCTACTCTCTGTTATTATCTATGCATTGTCACTTTAATAACTCTACATCCATGTACATATTACCTCATTTACCTCGACTAACCGGTGCCCCCACCCATTGACTCTGTACCGGTATCCCCTGTATATAGCCGCCACATTGACTCTGTACCGGTACACCCTGTATATAGCCTCCACATTGACTCTGTACCGGTATCCCCTGCATATAGCCTCCACATTGACTCTGTACCGGTACACCCTGTATATAGCCGCCACATTGACTCTGTACCGGTATCCCCTGTATATAGCCTCCACATTGACTCTGTACCGGTACACCCTGTATATAGCCTCCACATTGACTCGGTACCGATACACCCTGTATATAGCCTCCACATTGACTCTGTACCGGTACTCCCTGTATATAGCCTCCACATTGACTCTGTACCGGTACACCCTGTATATAGCCTCCACATTGACTCTGTACTGGTATCCCCTGTATATAGCCTCCACATTGACTCTGTACCAGTACACCCTGTATATAGTCTCCACATTGACTCTGTACCGGTACCCCCTGTATATAGCCTCCACATTGACTCTGTACCAGTATACCCTGTATATAGTCTCCACATTGACTCTGTACCGGTACCCCCTGTATATAGCCTCCACATTGACTCTGTACCGGTACACCCTGTATATAGCCTCCACATTGACTCTGTACCGGTACACCCTGTATATAGCCTCCACATTGACTCTGTACCGGTACACCCTGTATATAGCCTCCACATTGACTCTGTACCGGTACACCCTGTATATAGCCTCCACATTGACTCTGTACCGGTACATCCTGTATATAGCCTCCACATTGACTCTGTACCGGTACACCCTGTATATAGCCTCCACATTGACTCTGTACCGGTACACCCAGTATATAGCCTCCACATTGACTCTGTACCGGTACACCCTGTATATAGCCTCCACATTGACTCTGTACCGGTACACCCTGTATATAGCCTCCACATTGACTCTGTACCGGTACACCCTGTATATAGCCTCCACATTGACTCTGTACCGGTACACCCTGTATATAGCCTCCACATTGACTCTGTACCGGTACACCCTGTATATAGTCTCCACATTGACTCTGTACCGGTACACCCTGTACATAGCCTCCACATTGACTCTGTACCGGTACACCCTGTATATAGCCTCCACATTGACTCTGTACCGGTACACCCTGTATATAGCCTCCACATTGACTCTGTACCGGTATCCCCTGTATATAGCCTCCACATTGACTCTGTACCGGTACACCCTGTATATAGTCTCCACATTGACTCTGTACCGGTACCCCCTGTATATAGCCTCCACATTGACTCTGTACCGGTACACCCTGTATATAGCCTCCACATTGACTCTGTACCGGTACACCCTGTATATAGCCTCCACATTGACTCTGTACCGGTATCCCCCTGTATATAGCCTCCACATTGACTCTGTACCGGTACACCCTGTATATAGCCTCCACATTGACTCTGTACCGGTACCCCTGTATATAGCCTCCACATTGACTCTGTACCGGTACATCCTGTATATAGCCTCCACATTGACTCTGTACTGGTATACCCTGTATATAGCCTCCACATTGACTCTGTACCGGTACACCCTGTATATAGCCTCCACATTGACTCTGTACCGGTACACCCTGTATATAGCCTCCACATTGACTCTGTACTGGTACACCCTGTATATAGTCTCCACATTGACTCTGTACCGGTACACCCTGTATATAGCCTCCACATTGACTCTGTACCGGTACACCCTGTATATAGCCTCCACATTGACTCTGTACCGGTACACCCTGTATATAGCCTCCACATTGACTCTGTACCGGTACACCCTGTATATAGCCTCCACATTGACTCTGTACCGGTATCCCCTGTATATAGCCTCCACATTGACTCTGTACCGGTACACCCTGTATATAGCCTCCACATTGACTCTGTACCAGTACCCCTGTATATAGCCTCCACATTGACTCTGTACCGGTATCCCCTGTATATAGCCTCCACATTGACTCTGTACCGGTACACCCTGTATATAGCCTCCACATTGACTCTGTACCGGTATCCCCTGTATATAGCCTCCACATTGACTCTGTACCGGTACACCCTGTATATAGCCTCCACATTGACTCTGTACCGGTACCCCTGTATATAGCCTCCACATTGACTCTGTACCGGTACACCCTGTATATAGCCTCCACATTGACTCTGTACCGGTACACCCTGTATATAGCCTCCACATTGACTCTGTACCGGTACACCCTGTATATAGCCTCCACATTGACTCTGTACCGGTACACCCTGTATATAGCCTCCACATTGACTCTGTACCGGTACACCCTGTATATAGCCTCCACATTGACTCTGTACCGGTACACCCTGTATATAGTCTCCACATTGACTCTGTACCGGTACCCCCTGTATATAGCCTCCACATTGACTCTGTACCGGTACCCCTGTATATAGCCTCCACATTGACTCTGTACCGGTACACCCTGTATATAGCCTCCACATTGACTCTGTACCGGTATCCCCTGTATATAGCCTCCACATTGACTCTGTACCGGTACACCCTGTATATAGCCTCCACATTGACTCTGTACCGGTAACCCCTGTATATAGCCTCCACATTGACTCTGTACCGGTACACCCTGTATATAGCCTCCACATTGACTCTGTACCGGTATCCCCTGTATATAGCCTCCACATTGACTCTGTACCGGTATCCCCTGTATATAGCCTCCACATTGACTCTGTACCGGTACACCCTGTATATAGCCTCCACATTGACTCTGTACCGGTACACCCTGTATATAGCCTCCACATTGACTCTGTACCATTGACTCTGTATCCCTGTATATAGCCTCCACATTGACTCTGTACCGGTACACCCTGTATATAGCCTCCACATTGACTCTGTACCAGTACACCCTGTATATAGTCTCCACATTGACTCTGTACCGGTACACCCTGTATATAGCCTCCACATTGACTCTGTACCGGTACACCCTGTATATAGTCTCCACATTGACTCTGTACCGGTACACCCTGTATATAGCCTCCACATTGACTCTGTACCGGTACACCCTGTATATAGCCTCCACATTGACTCTGTACCGGTACACCCTGTATATAGCCTCCACATTGACTCTGTACCGGTACACCCTGTATATAGTCTCCACATTGACTCTGTACCGGTACCCCCTGTATATAGCCTCCACATTGACTCTGTACCGGTACACCCTGTATATAGCCTCCACATTGACTCTGTACCGGTACACCCTGTATATAGCCTCCACATTGACTCTGTACCGGTATCCCCTGTATATAGCCTCCACATTGACTCTGTACCGGTACACCCTGTATATAGTCTCCACATTGACTCTGTACCGGTACACCCTGTATATAGCCTCCACATTGACTCTGTACCGGTATCCCCTGTATATAGCCTCCACATTGACTCTGTACCGGTACACCCTGTATATAGCCTCCACATTGACTCTGTACCGGTATCCCCTGTATATAGCCTCCACATTGACTCTGTACCGGTACACCCTGTATATAGCCTCCACATTGACTCTGTACCGGTACACCCTGTATATAGCCTCCACATTGACTCTGTACCGGTACACCCTGTATATAGCCTCCACATTGACTCTGTACCGGTACACCCTGTATATAGCCTCCACATTGACTCTGTACCGGTATCCCCTGTATATAGCCTCCACATTGACTCTGTACCGGTACACCCTGTATATAGCCTCCACATTGACTCTGTACCGGTATCCCCTGTATATAGCCTCCACATTGACTCTGTACCGGTACACCCTGTATATAGCCTCCACATTGACTCTGTACCGGTACACCCTGTATATAGCCTCCACATTGACTCTGTACCGGTATCCCCTGTATATAGCCTCCACATTGACTCTGTACCAGTACACCCTGTATATAGTCTCCACATTGACTCTGTACCGGTACCCCCTGTATATAGCCTCCACATTGACTCTGTACCAGTATACCCTGTATATAGTCTCCACATTGACTCTGTACCGGTACCCCCTGTATATAGCCTCCACATTGACTCTGTACCGGTACACCCTGTATATAGCCTCCACATTGACTCTGTACCGGTACCCCCTGTATATAGCCTCCACATTGACTCTGTACCGGTAACCCCTGTATATAGCCTCCACATTGACTCTGTACCGGTACACCCTGTATATAGTCTCCACATTGACTCTGTACCGGTACACCCTGTATATAGCCTCCACATTGACTCTGTACCGGTACACCCTGTATATAGCCTCCACATTGACTCTGTACTGGTATACCCTGTATATAGCCTCCACATTGACTCTGTACCGGTACACCCTGTATATAGCCTCCACATTGACTCTGTACCGGTACACCCTGTATATAGCCTCCACATTGACTCTGTACCGGTACACCCTGTATATAGCCTCCACATTGACTCTGTACCGGTATACCCTGTATATAGCCTCCACATTGACTCTGTCCCCGTATATAGCCTCCACCCTGTATATAGCCTCCACATTGACTCTGTACCGGTACCCCTGTATATAGCCTCCACATTGACTCTGTACCGGTACACCCTGTATATAGCCTCCACATTGACTCTGTACCGGTACACCCTGTATATAGCCTCCACATTGACTCTGTACCGGTAACCCTGTATATAGCCTCCACATTGACTCTGTACCGGTACACCCTGTATATAGCCTCCACATTGACTCTGTACCGGTACCCCTGTATATAGTCTCCACATTGACTCTGTACCGGTACACCCTGTATATAGCCTCCACATTGACTCTGTACCGGTACACCCTGTATATAGCCTCCACATTGACTCTGTACCGGTAACCCCTGTATATAGCCTCCACATTGACTCTGTACCGGTACACCCTGTATATAGCCTCCACATTGACTCTGTACCGGTACACCCTGTATATAGCCTCCACATTGACTCTGTACCGGTATCCCCTGTATATAGCCTCCACATTGACTCTGTACCGGTACCCCCTGTATATAGCCTCCACATTGACTCTGTACCGGTACACCCTGTATATAGCCTCCACATTGACTCTGTACCGGTACACCCTGTATATAGTCTCGCTATTGTTATTTCACTGCTGCTCTTGAATTATGTGTTACTTTTATTTCTTTTAAAAATATATATATTTCTTAAAACTGCATTGCTGGTTAAGGGCTTGTAAGTAAGCATTTCGCTGTAAGGCGCATGTGACAAATAACATTTGATTTGACACACACACACAGGATTATTGACACAGCATAATTATTGTACAAGATGTGTCTATCATTCATTCTTTATCAGCTCTACTGACCGAGCTGTTCCTGCATGACTGATAAGTGAACACATGTCAAAGCCATCACTCCTGTATCCCGTCTCTCTGTGTCTCCAACTTGCATTGATTACCTAAATAAATACATGTCGCTCAACTGACTGATGATCTCCTCAGGCGCAGGTTGACGTTTATTGTTATGAATCTTGCCCTGGAGGCAGAACTGAACCTTTTCTACTAGCTGGGCCAGCTGCAAAGTCAAAATGGGCTATTATCGTAAAAATGTATGGAAAACAAAAATGTGTTTTTAATTTTTTTTAAATTTAAGGTTAGGGTAAGGCATTAAGATTAGCAGTGTGGTTAAGTTTAAAACCCGATTTTATGACTTTGACTGTGCTTGCTAGTGACCACTGCAGAGCTGCCTCCAGGGCAAGATTTATGACAATAAATGCCAACCTGCTCCTCAGGCCAGAGATACTGATTGATGATCATACATCATGAAGAGTTAGGTGTTATGGATGGTGCTGTGGTGAAGTGTCTGTCACAGAGACACCATGGAGGTGACAGGAGGAAGAATAGCTTGCAGAGAGAGAAGGGCGTTGTCCTCTCCTCTGTCTCTCCTCTGTCTGAAATAAAAGAACGGACCAGGGTAGGCAGACACACCATTGATCCACCACAGACACAGCTCCCTGCACTGTGCGTGCGAATGCACATACGCGCACACACACAAACACACACCGGCGCACACACTCTCTCTCTCTCTCTCTCTCTCTCTGCCCGTCGGTCTGCTGCTAGCGGAGGATTACGCCTCTGTTTCTCAGGGAATAGGAGATGAAAACAGTTTGTCCAAGAGAGCGTGTGAGTCAGAAAGACAGATAGCTACCCAGTGTCCCTGTGTACGTGTTAATGAGCGTAGAAGTGTGTGCGAGTGTACCGGTTTGTGTCGAGTGTTTCTCCCCATGTCAAATCATTTGATTACAGCTGCTCATGACGATTGAAGTGGAGAGGCGGTTTGGTTTGACACACCTGTCAGCGCCGCTCTCCCTACGTAGCTACCATGCGCAATGCAGTGCGTCATGCGTTTATCCAGAGCATGTTAAGTCAGAGGAAAGAAGCGTTGGCGTCATAGTAACAGAATCTAGATTCTATTTCTATGGTCGGTTGTAGCAAACACGTCTCAATTAGAGCGTATCTAATCAAGCCTCTGTGCTGTTCTTCCCAAATAGCGCTCTATTCCCTTTCTAGTGCATATGGGCCGTGGTCAAAAGCAGTTCACCATTAGATAGAATAGGGTGCCATTTGGGACTCGGCCAGAGAGAAACCCTCGTTAAACTCTATTTTAGTTGAGACGGCCGCAGCTTATCATCTGAAGTAACGTCAACATTAACCTTCAGTACTGCCAGTTGGCTTCATGCATAGTAATCCACAAGGCTCCAGTTCATAATGACTGTTTGTTGTCATTTACATGTGGATTAAGTCCTTTGCATACAATACCTTATGTGACCTAGCTGCTGTACAAATCCAACCCTGGCATACATATGTGTGAACTAGTCCCTGAACTGCTTTATTCAATGCCTTTCCTTTGCAATTTCATGACAATAATCCCAGAAAGTCGAGGGATCGTTTTGCACCAGCCTCTCCACGTCCTGTGTAGTCACGTGGGTCGTGCGTCAGCCAAGCTAAGAGAAGGACTGCCTCAGAGGAAAAGCTTTCTCTATCTCTCTGTCTTTTCATTTCTCTCTCTCTCCGTCTCTCCCATCCCTCCCTGTCCATTTCTCTCTCTGTTCCCCCCTCTCTGCCATATATCATGGGCATCCAGCCCCCACCCTCAAGAAGAATCCCTCTCTCTAGTGTCTGTTTGTCTAACTGTTAAACTCCCAGGTCAAAGCTGTGCTGAGCAACAAACACTGTTGCAGCCCTAGGAGAGACAGAGGGATGTTTATGGACAGCTCTCAAAATGAAAAACAAGGGAACACACACACACACACACACACACACACACACACACACACGCACGCACGCACGCACACACACACACACACACACACACACACACACACACACACACACACACACACACACACACACACCTTGGGTTTTGGTCTGTCTGGAGATGCAAGAGAAACGATTGGCAGACGATACAGTATAAATAACCTGCTGGGAAACTTCCCTAAGTCTAAATGAATAATGTCGAAAGAGAAACGCATGCACACTGCACATACACACACACAAAACACACATTTTCTCTTTCTTCTTGTTGCTGTTCACTTGTTAATCGGATGCAAGCAGCACAGGGGGAGGGGGCATTGGGAAATTTTGTGCTGTCTGTCTTTTAGAACATTATCCCAGAGAAGCAAAGGTCTCTGTGAGAAGTTTGATCCAAAGCAGTGACTGATGCTTTGTGGTCTTTGAGTTGTTGGTGAATTTATCCTGCTCAAACATTTCTCCTCTCCTCAGAACCAGCCCTTCCTTACCTCTCTGACTCATGGGTGTTACGTAAAGATATGACACTCACTCACTTTTCCCCATTGCCCCGGCTGGCGCACAGGGCAAAGAAGATATGACACACAAAGGTAAAGATATGACACAGCTCATTTCTACTCCAGTATCGTTTTTTTTCTATTATAACTTTTTCTATTATCTATTATAACTTGTTTTAACTGTCTGGAATTAGTTGGTAAGGAAGTATTGTATCGGAAGGCACATTTCAGTGCACGCAAACAATCAAGTATAATCTTATTTTACCATCACCTAGCAATTCCCTCCCTGACCGGACCAGATTATTGTTCAGACTGCAGCAGGTTGACTGCAGCAGGTTGACGACTAGAGCAGGTTGACTGCAGCAGGTTGACGACTAGAGCAGGTTGACTGCAGCAGGTTGACGACTAGAGCAGGTTGACTGCAGCAGGTTGACGACTAGAGCAGGTTGACTGCAGCAGGTTGACGACTAGAGCAGGTTGACTGCAGCAGGTTGACTACAGCAGGTTGACTGCAGCAGGTTGACGACTAGAGCAGGTTGACTGCAGCAGGTTGACGACTAGAGCAGGTTGACTGCAGCAGGTTGACTACAGCAGGTTGACTGCAGCAGGTTGACGACTAGAGCAGGTTGACTACAGCAGGTTGACTACAGCAGGTTGACTGCAGCAGGTTGACGACTAGAGCAGGTTGACTGCAGCAGGTTGACTGCAGCAGGTTGACGACTAGAGCAGGTTGACTGCAGCAGGTTGACGACTAGAGCAGGTTGACTGCAGCAGGTTGACGACTAGAGCAGGTTGAATGCAGCAGGTTGACGACTAGAGCAGGTTGACTGCAGCAGGTTGACTGCAGCAGGTTGACGACTAGAGCAGGTTGACTGCAGCAGGTTGACGACTAGAGCAGGTTGACTGCAGCAGGTTGACTGCAGCAGGTTGACGACTAGAGCAGGTTGACTGCAGCAGGTTGACGACTAGAGCAGGTTGACTGCAGCAGGTTGACTGCAGCAGGTTGACGACTAGAGCAGGTTGACGACTAGAGCAGGTTGACTGCAGCAGGTTGACTGCAGCAGGTTGACTGCAGCAGGTTGACGACTAGAGCAGGTTGACTGCAGCAGGTTGACGACTAGAGCAGGTTGACTGCAGCAGGTTGACGACTAGAGCAGGTTGACTGCAGCAGGTTGACTGCAGCAGGTTGATGACTAGAGCAGGTTGACGACTAGAGCAGGTTGACTGCAGCAGGTTGACTGCAGCAGGTTGACGACTAGAGCAGGTTGACTGCAGCAGGTTGACTGCAGCAGGTTGACGACTAGAGCAGGTTGACTGCAGCAGGTTGACGACTAGAGCAGGTTGACTGCAGCAGGTTGACGACTAGAGCAGGTTGACTGCAGCAGGTTGACTGCAGCAGGTTTACGACTAGAGCAGGTTGACGACTAGAGCAGGTTGACGACTAGAGCAGGTTGACTGCAGCAGGTTGACTGCAGCAGGTTGACGACTAGAGCAGGTTGTCTACAGCAGGTTGACTACAGCAGGTTGACTGCAGCAGGTTGACGACTAGAGCAGGTTGACTGCAGCAGGTTGACTGCAGCAGGTTGACTGCAGCAGGTTGACTGCAGCAGGTTGACGACTAGAGCAGGTTGACTGCAGCAGGTTGACTGCAGCAGGTTGACGACTAGAGCAGGTTGACTACAGCAGGTTGACTGCAGCAGGTTGACGACTAGAGCAGGTTGACTGCAGCAGGTTGACTGCAGCAGGTTGACGACTAGAGCAGGTTGACTGCAGCAGGTTGGCGACTAGAGCAGGTTGACTGCAGCAGGTTGACTGCAGCAGGTTGACGACTAGAGCAGGTTGACGACTAGAGCAGGTTGACGACTAGAGCAGGTTGACTGCAGCAGATTGACTGCAGCAGGTTGACGACTAGAGCAGGTTGACGACTAGAGCAGGTTGACGACTAGAGCAGGTTGACTGCAGCAGGTTGACTGCAGCAGGTTGACGACTAGAGCAGGTTGACGACTAGAGCAGGTTGACGACTAGAGCAGGTTGACGACTAGAGCAGGTTGACTGCAGCAGGTTGACTGCAGCAGGTTGACGACTAGAGCAGGTTGACGACTAGAGCAGGTTGACTGCAGCAGGTTGACTGCAGCAGGTTGACTGCAGCAGGTTGACGACTAGAGCAGGTTGACGACTAGAGCAGGTTGACGACTAGAGCAGGTTGACTGCAGCAGGTTGACTGCAGCAGGTTGACTGCGGCAGGTTGACTGCAGCAGGTTGACGACTAGAGCAGGTTGACTGCAGCAGGTTGACGACTAGAGCAGGTTGACTGCAGCAGGTTGACGACTAGAGCAGGTTGACTGCAGCAGGTTGACGACTAGAGCAGGTTGACTGCAGCAGGTTGACGACTAGAGCAGGTTGACTACAGCAGGTTGACTGCAGCAGGTTGACGACTAGAGCAGGTTGACTACAGCAGGTTGACTACAGCAGGTTGACTGCAGCAGGTTGACGACTAGAGCAGGTTGACTGCAGCAGGTTGACTGCAGCAGGTTGACTGCAGCAGGTTGACGACTAGAGCAGGTTGACTGCAGCAGGTTGACTGCAGCAGGTTGACTGCAGCAGGTTGACGACTAGAGCAGGTTGACTACAGCAGGTTGACTGCAGCAGGTTGACTGCAGCAGGTTGACGACTAGAGCAGGTTGACTGCAGCAGGTTGACTGCAGCAGGTTGACGACTAGAGCAGGTTGACTGCAGCAGGTTGACGACTAGAGCAGGTTGACTGCAGCAGGTTGACGACTAGAGCAGGTTGACTGCAGCAGGTTGACGACTAGAGCAGGTTGACTGCAGCAGGTTGACGACTAGAGCAGGTTGAATGCAGCAGGTTGACTGCTAGAGCAGGTTGAATGCAGCAGGTTGACTGCAGCAGGTTGACGACTAGAGCAGGTTGACTGACTAGAGCAGGTTGACTGCAGCAGGCAGGTTGACGACTAGAGCAGGTTGACGACTAGAGCAGGTTGACGACTAGAGCAGGTTGACTGCAGCAGGTTGACTGCAGCAGGTTGACGACTAGAGCAGGTTGACGACTAGAGCAGGTTGACTGCAGCAGGTTGATTGCAGCAGGTTGCCTGCAGCAGGTTGACGACTAGAGCAGGTTGACGACTAGAGCAGGTTGACTGCAGCAGGTTGACTGCAGCAGGTTGACTGCAGCAGGTTGACGACTAGAGCAGGTTGACTGCAGCAGGTTGACTGCAGCAGGTTGACGACTAGAGCAGGTTGACTGCAGCAGGTTGACGACTAGAGCAGGTTGACTGCAGCAGGTTGACTGCAGCAGGTTGACTGCAGCAGGTTGACGACTAGAGCAGGTTGACTACAGCAGGTTGACTGCAGCAGGTTGACTGCAGCAGGTTGACGACTAGAGCAGGTTGACTGCAGCAGGTTGACTGCAGCAGGTTGACGACTAGAGCAGGTTGACTGCAGCAGGTTGACGACTAGAGCAGGTTGACTGCAGCAGGTTGACGACTAGAGCAGGTTGACTGCAGCAGGTTGACGACTAGAGCAGGTTGAATGCAGCAGGTTGACGACTAGAGCAGGTTGACTGCAGCAGGTTGACTGCAGCAGGTTGACGACTAGAGCAGGTTGACTACAGCAGGTTGACTGCAGCAGGCTGACGACTAGAGCAGGTTGACGACTAGAGCAGGTTGACGACTAGAGCAGGTTGACTGCAGCAGGTTGACTGCAGCAGGTTGACGACTAGAGCAGGTTGACGACTAGAGCAGGTTGACTGCAGCAGGTTGATTGCAGCAGGTTGCCTGCAGCAGGTTGACGACTAGAGCAGGTTGACTACAGCAGGTTGACTGCAGCAGGTTGACTGCAGCAGGTTGACGACTAGAGCAGGTTGACTGCAGCAGGTTGACTGCAGCAGATTGACGACTAGAGCAGGTTGAGTGCAGCAGGTTGACGACTAGAGCAGGTTGACTGCAGCAGGTTGACGACTAGAGCAGGTTGACTGCAGCAGGTTGACTGCAGCAGGTTGACTGCAGCAGGTTGACGACTAGAGCAGGTTGACTACAGCAGGTTGACTGCAGCAGGTTGACTGCAGCAGGTTGACGACTAGAGCAGGTTGACTGCAGCAGGTTGACTGCAGCAGATTGACGACTAGAGCAGGTTGACTGCAGCAGGTTGACGACTAGAGCAGGTTGACTGCAGCAGGTTGACTAGAGCTGACTGCAGCAGGTTGACGACTGGAGCAGGTTGACGACTAGAGCAGGTTGACTGCAGCAGGTTGACTGACTAGAGCAGGTTGACGACTAGAGCAGGTTGACGACTAGAGCAGGTTGACTGCAGCAGGTTGACTGCAGCAGGTTGACTGCAGCAGGTTGACTGCAGCAGGTTGACGACTAGAGCAGGTTGACGAGGTTGAGAGCAGGTTGACTGCAGCAGGTTGACGACTAGAGCAGGTTGACTGCAGCAGGTTGACTGCAGCAGGTTGACTGCAGCAGGTTGACGACTAGAGCAGGTTGACGACTAGAGCAGGTTGACTGCAGCAGGTTGACTGCAGCAGGTTGACGACTAGAGCAGGTTGACTGCAGCAGGTTGACGACTGCAGCAGGTTGACGACTAGAGCAGGTTGACTGCAGCAGGTTGACCACAGCAGGTTGACTGCAGCAGGTTGACGACTAGAGCAGGTTGACGACTAGAGCAGGTTGACTGCAGCAGGTTGACTGCAGCAGGTTGACGACTGCAGCAGGTTGACGACTAGAGCAGGTTGACTGCAGCAGGTTGACTGCAGCAGGTTGACTGCAGCAGGTTGACGACTAGAGCAGGTTGACTGCAGCAGGTTGACTGCAGCAGGTTGACGACTAGAGCAGGTTGACTGCAGCAGGTTGACGACTAGAGCAGGTTGACTGCAGCAGGTTGACGACTAGAGCAGGTAGACTGCAGCAGGTTGACGACTAGAGCAGGTTGACTGCAGCAGGTTGACGACTAGAGCAGGTTGACGACTAGAGCAGGTTGACGACTAGAGCAGGTTGACTGCAGCAGGTTGACTGCAGCAGGTTGACGACTAGAGCAGGTTGACGACTAGAGCAGGTTGACTGCAGCAGGTTGACGACTAGAGCAGGTTGACTGCAGCAGGTTGACGACTAGAGCAGGTTGACTGCAGCAGGTTGACGACTAGAGCAGGTTGAATGCAGCAGGTTGACGACTAGAGCAGGTTGACGACTAGAGCAGGTTGACTGCAGCAGGCTGACGACTAGAGCAGGTTGACGACTAGAGCAGGTTGACTGCAGCAGGCTGACGACTAGAGCAGGTTGACGACTAGAGCAGGTTGACGACTAGAGCAGGTTGACGACTAGAGCAGGTTGAATGCAGCAGGTTGACTGCAGCAGGTTGACGACTAGAGCAGGTTGACGACTAGAGCAGGTTGACTGCAGCAGGCTGACGACTAGAGCAGGTTGACGACTAGAGCAGGTTGACAACTA
>NC_068425.1:10586567-10804067 GCF_023373465.1 Oncorhynchus keta | reverse complement strand
TGGCCAGTCCTCTAATGGATGTGCTAGGTAGAGAGGAACCAGTCTCTGATGGGTGGCCAGTCCTCTAATGGATGTGCTAGGTAGAGAGGAACCAGGCTCTGATGGGTGGCCAGTCCTCTAATGGATGTGCTAGGTAGAGAGGAACCAGGCTCTGATGGGTGGCCAGTCCTCTAATGGCTGTGCTAGGTAGAGAGGAACCAGGCTCTGATGGGTGGCCAGTCCTCTAATGGCTGTGCTAGGTAGAGAGGAACCAGGCTATGATGGGTGGCCAGTCCTCTAATGGCTGTGCTAGGTAGAGAGGAACCAGGCTATGATGGGTGGCCAGTCCTCTAATGGATGTGCTAGGTAGAGAGGAACCAGGCTCTGATGGGTGGCCAGTCCTCTAATGGCTGTGCTAGGTAGAGAGGAACCAGGCTCTGATGGGTGGCCAGTCCTCTAATGGCTGTGCTAGGTAGAGAGGAACCAGGCTATGATGGGTGGCCAGTCCTCTAATGGATGTGCTAGGTAGAGAGGAACCAGGCTCTGATGGGTGGCCAGTCCTCTAATGGCTGTGCTAGGTAGAGAGGAACCAGGCTCTGATGGGTGGCCAGTCCTCTAATGGCTGTGCTAGGTAGAGAGGAACCAGTCTCTGATGCGTGGCCAGTCCTCTAATGGCTGTGCTAGGTAGAGAGGAACCAGGCTCTGATGGGTGGCCAGTCCTCTAATGGATGTGCTAGGTAGAGAGGAACCAGGCTCTGATGGGTGGCCAGTCCTCTAATGGCTGTGCTAGGTAGAGAGGAACCAGTCTCTGATGCGTGGCCAGTCCTCTAATGGCTGTGCTAGGTAGAGAGGAACCAGTCTCTGATGGGTGGCCAGTCCTCTAATGGATGTGTGCTAGGTAGAGAGGAACCAGGCTCTGATGGGTGGCCAGTCCTCTAATGGATCCCTAGGTAGAGAGGAACCAGGCTCTGATGGGTGGCCAGTCCTCTAATGGATGTGCTAGGTAGAGAGGAACCAGGCTCTGATGGGTGGCCAGTCCTCTAATGGATGTGCTAGGTAGGAGGAACCAGGCTCTGATGGGTGGCCAGTCCTCTAATGGCTGTGCTAGGTAGAGAGGAACCAGGCTCTGATGGGTGGCCAGTCCTCTAATGGCTGTGCTAGGTAGAGAGGAACCAGGCTATGATGGGTGGCCAGTCCTCTAATGGCTGTGCTAGGTAGAGAGGAACCAGGCTATGATGGGTGGCCAGTCCTCTAATGGATGTGCTAGGTAGAGAGGAACCAGGCTCTGATGGGTGGCCAGTCCTCTAATGGCTGTGCTAGGTAGAGAGGAACCAGGCTCTGATGGGTGGCCAGTCCTCTAATGGATGTGCTAGGTAGAGAGGAACCAGGCTATGATGGGTGGCCAGTCCTCTAATGGATGTGCTAGGTAGAGAGGAACCAGGCTCTGATGGGTGGCCAGTCCTCTAATGGCTGTGCTAGGTAGAGAGGAACCAGGCTCTGATGGGTGGCCAGTCCTCTAATGGCTGTGCTAGGTAGAGAGGAACCAGGCTCTGATGGTGGCCAGTCCTCTAATGGATGTGCTAGGTAGAGAGGAACCAGGCTCTGATGGGTGGCCAGTCCTCTAATGGATGTGCTAGGTAGAGAGGAACCAGGCTCTGATGGGTGGCCAGTCCTCTAATGGCTGTGCTAGGTAGAGAGGAACCAGTCTCTGATGCGTGGCCAGTCCTCTAATGGATGTGCTAGGTAGAGAGGAACCAGGCTCTGATGGGTGGCCAGTCCTCTAATGGATGTGCTAGGTAGAGAGGAACCAGGCTCTGATGGGTGGCCAGTCCTCTAATGGATGTGCTGGGTGGAGATTAGAAGAGTGCATGTCCATTAAGGCCAGATTGTTCTTCAAGATGCTGATAGTGATGACAGTCTGTAGCTACTAGAAGGGTGCTATTTTCCTGGCTGCTGTCCACTCCCCCAGAATCTCATCTGCTCCTCGACACACACAGACAGACGCACAAACACACATGCACACACACCTCAGCCCGTCTGTACAAGGCACGCCACTGTGAGCCAGCCCAGCGGCGACACTCTAGAGTCCTCCTCTCCTTCTCCCTCTTTGGCTCTCTTCCTTCCTCTCAATTTCTGACATCCTTCATCTAAGTTGGGACTAGTGGGAACACGCTGCAGGCCGCTTCAGGGAGCATCTGTTATCTGGTGGGAGTCATTCTTCTCCATCTCCCTCTCATCAGAATGGCCTTGTGCTTGTGTGATATCTGGTCACGTCAAATAACTCAGGAGGCCTTCTTTTTTGGAGTGGCTCTGATTGTGTGTGTGAAGGAGAAACAGGTGGATAGAAAGATATGATAGAAGGATAGACAGGGAGACCCTGCCTATAGGGAGGGTCCATACACCTCCCCCTGATCCAATTATTTGGAGAGAAAGGTTTTGACCACAGTGCTCAACTAATGGATTCATAATAGACTACAACTGACCAAGTGTCTATGGGCACAAAGCTATTGAATTTCAAGCAATTCATGGGAGCTCCATAGGCAATTAACCTACTACTTTAACACTGCAGGAGTCAACCTCAATCAGAACCATGGGGTTTAAGGTGAACAAGATAAATAATTGTGGCACTGACCCTTGATGCCTTTATTCTACAACCTAAGCTTCCAATAACGAAGGGAGAGATTACAGTAGTAGCTGACATTGAGGAATGAAGCGGGATGTTCAAATCCCTGATGAGTCGGGTGGTTTTTGAATGGGTGCGCTGATATTTTGGGTGCTGGTGGGAGAGTGAGTACATGTAAATAGCATAACCAATCACTCCCACGCACGCAGACAGACAGACAGACAGACAGAGGTCCCTCCCTGCATGTCTGATGAGGAACATGCTCACTGAGCTCAAAACAAAGACAGCAGACAGGAGAGCAATCATGCTATGTGAGTAAATGTGTTTTCACATTCATGATAGGAACATGTTTTGATTGCAATGTCAGAGTGACGTAGTAAGTTGTATGCTATAAAAAATAAATAAAGAGAGTCGCAGACTGTACATACAAGCTCCCAGTAATGTTTTGGGATAAACCACCAGGGTTTCGGCATCACTGAGCCTTCTTCAGGGTGATGTCGTAAACCATAGTAATCTGGAATAGAAACGTGAAGCATGTGTGAGCTGATTCAGTGTCTGTGTGAGACAGTGTGTGGTGTGCATGTGCGCGTGTGTGAGAGAGAGCGAGAGAAAGAGGGAGAGTGTGCATGTGCGCGTGTGTGAGAGAGAGCGAGAGAAAGAGGGAGAGTGTGCATGTGCACGTGTGTGAGAGAGAGCGAGTGAGCGAGAGAAAGAGTGTGCATGTGCGCGTGTGTCAGAGAGAGCGAGTGAGCGAGAGAAAGAGGGAGAGTGTGCATGTGCGTGTGTGTGAGAGAGAGCGAGTGAGCGAGAGAAAGAGGGAGAGTGTGCATGTGCGCGTGTGTGAGAGAGAGAGAGTGAGCGAGAGAAAGAGGGAGAGTGTGCATGTGCGTGTGTGTGAGAGAGAGAGAGTGAGCGAGAGAAAGAGGGAGAGTGTGCATGTGCGCGTGTGTGAGAGAGAGCGAGCGAGCGAGAGAAAGAGGGAGAGAGTGTGTGTGTGTGTGTGTGTGTGTGTGTGTGTGTGTGTGTGTGTGTGTGTGTGTGTGTGTGTGTGTGTGTGTGTGTGTGTGTGTGTGTGTGCGTGCGTGCGTGCGTGCGTGCGTGCGTGCGTGCGTGCGTGCGTGCGTGCGTGCGTGCGTGTGTGTGTGTGTGCAGGCAACCGCAGGGTGCATGTGACGCGTCTAGTGCAGTAGTGCCTAGGTAGACGTTAATTGCATGCCCGCTTCCAACGTGCTTGCATACTTTCGCTTACACCTCGCTGCTGCCGGCCCTTGTGGGAAATTGGGGAGCAGCTTCATGCACAAGTCTCCCCTTGCCGGTACAAAGCCTCTCCATGACATGTATCCACTTCTGACCCGGAAACCGGACTAAAGTCTGGCGGCGCTGGGGTGTCTGGTGACGGGGGCAGGAGTGAATGCACCGGAAATTGCTGAAGAAAATAATTCCCCTGAAACTGGCGACATGGAACTTCAGAACTCTTGGACACTGACGACAATAGCGAAAGACCCCAACGGAGAACAACTTTAATTGCTGCAGAGCTAAGGTGCTACAACATTGACATTGCTGCCCTGAGTTAGACCAGGCTCCTGGAAGAAGGTTCCCTGAAAGAGGAGGGAGAAGGTTACTCCTTCTTCTGGAAAGGTCACCCTCCGAGTGGACAACATCAGCACGGTGTGGGACTGGCAATTAAGAACAGCCTTCTACCCAGCCTCACCGAAACACCTGTTGGCATAAGTGAAAGACTCATATCTCTCCGTATCCCCTAAGCCAAGATGCGTTGTGCTCCTCATCTCAGTGAATACGCACCAACGTTACCATCTGAAAATGAGGCAAAGGACACCTTCTACCAGTCACTAGATGAAGCCCTTCACCGCATCACCGGGAATGACAAGATCTTTCTGCTGGGTGACTTCAACACTAGGGTGGGACAGAACAACAGGATATGAAGCGGAGTGCTGGGTAGGCATGGTGTCGGCCAGGTCAATGAGAACGGCATGAGACTGTTAACTGTATGTGCCGAGCACAATCTCATTGTCACAAACACCTTGTTGCAGCAGAAGAACAAATATAAAACATCAGGGATGCACTCACGCTCCAAACACTGGCACCGGATCGACTACGTCATAGTGAGACGTTCTGACACTAACATCAGGACTGGTTCGATGAGAACTCTTCCACCATCACAGCCTTACTGGACAATATGCACAAAGCACACAGGGCTACTCTCAACAGCCCCACATCTGCCACCCTTCACAGGGATTGGCGTGCATCACACAAGGAAGTGAAAACTACCTTGTGTGCTCTGCAGAACTAACGCGGACGACTAAGGCATAAGAAATCCAAATGTATGCCGACAAAAACAACATGCACAATTTCTACAACTCAACTAAAGCTATCTATGGCCCAAGAAGTCGCTCCATCACCCCCATGAAAACGGCTGATGGTCTGACTCTCTTGAAGGACCAAAACCAGATCCTATGATCCTATGGGCTGACCACTTTGAAGCACTACTCAATCAGCATTCTCCTACAGACCACTCCATCCTGGAAGAACTGCCTGTCCGTCCACCCATTCAAGACCTCAACCATTCGCCAACCTTCAGCCATCCGTTCCCTCAAGAACAACAAGACTCCTGGCGCTGACAGCATCCCGGTAGAGCTACTTAAGAAGGGAGGTTACTTCTGCACCATAACGATCCACCAGTACATCCCTGAGGTTTGGGACATGGAGATTGTCCCCCAACAGTGGCGGGATGCAAACATTGTCACCATCTATAAGAACAAGGGAGACAAGTCCATCTGCTGCAACAGCCGGGGTATATCCCTTCTGGCTGTTGCCGGCAAGGTCCTGGCCAAGGTGATGCTACATGGGCTGGTGAACAACATCACAGAGGAACTGCTGCCAGAGTCACAATGCGGCTTCAGAAAGAACAGGAGTACGGTTGACATGATATTCACAGCACGGCAACTCCAGGAGAAGTGCCGTGAACAACATCAGCACCTTTTCATGGCCTTTGTCGACCTCTCCAAGGCCTTCAACACTGTGAGCAGGGAACTACTATGGGCATTCTACAAAAAATTGGCAACATTCTTTGCCAGTTCCATGATGGATGATGGCCATAGGAGGGCAGGAGGCAGTGCCTTTTGTAGTAAGTATCGGTGTGAGGCAGGGTTGTGTGCTGTCACCTGTACTTGAACATGTTCTTCTATGTGTCACCCAAATTCTCCACAAGGAGCTTGAGGACAGCAGCGGTGTTGCGGTGGATTTCAGGCTGGAAGGAAACCTGTTCAACATCAGGAGGCTCCAAGCAACCACCAAGGTCTATATGGACTGAGTTCTTGAGCTGCAGTATGCTGATGGCTGTGCTCTTGTGGCCCACACTCCGCCCTTGTAGCGGCTGTGAGGGTCTATAGCAAGATAGGACTGTCTATCAACACCACCAAGACAGAGGTGGTCAGCCAATGGAGATCCAGTCCTCCACCCACCATGGCAGTCTTCACCATTGAACACACCATTGAAATTCTAAATAGGATCAAGCAAGCACAAGCTGCCTTCAGGAAACTCAGACGCAGGGTCTTCCAAAACAGGGATCTCCACCTCCACACCAAAGTCGCGTCTATCAAGCCGTCTGCATCACCAGACTTCTTTACAGCTGTGAAGCCTGGGTCACTTACAGTCGCCACAACAAGCAGCTTGAGCGATTCCACATTAGATGCCTGCAGTGCATCCTGGGAATCACCTGGTGCCCCATACAGAAATACTGTGTGCCCCATACAGAAATACTTGATAAGACCAACGCAAGAGTATGGAGGCCATGGTCACCCAACACCAACTGCACTGGCTTGGGCATGTCACTAGAATATCTCAGGAGCGCTTGCCGCAGAAGATCCTGTATGGCCAGCTACATCTTGGCCGGCGGTCTGCAAAGGGGGCCAGCTACATCTTGGCCGGCGGTCTGCAGGGGGCAGATGAAACGCTACAAGGACCAGCTGAAAACGTAGATGAATAAAAGTAACATCAAACCCACAGACCTGGAGGACGCTGTTGCCAACCGTTCCACCTGGTGGCAGCTCTGCCAGAGCGGTGTACAGAGGTGGGAAGAGGAGAGGAGCACAAAGAGAGAGCAAAAACAGCCCCTACCAATACAGACTGCAGATGCCTCACCTGCAATAAAGTTAGTGGATCTCGGATTGGACTCTACAGTCCCCAAAGAATTCAACTCAGAAGTAAAAGTCATAATTGAATACGGTGGACTACCTTAAGCAAATGGTTGTGGCAAGTAGTTGATGTCTGTCTGTGTGTATGTGTGTGTGTGTGTGTGTGTTTAAAAAGGTGCTTAAATTAAACAACAAACTTTAAACCCTGACACTCTTTACAGTGCATTCTATAATCTACTACTTCAAGGACATTTTTTTAAGTACCTTTCAAAATGGTGTCTCACAGTCAGGTTGCATTCTATCTAATCACAAAACTCATTTGATCAACTGAGGCTGAGCGTAGGTAGGCTACATCAGTGGCTGTTGTGTGCGCTTATCTAATGCTGCATGCAAAAACCTTCATACCAGCCGACATAATAGGACAAGAAAGCAAGAAAGAGAAGCAAGAAAGAGAGTGATAGCAAAAGCAAGCCAGCACGAGTGTATGCGTTGCTATGGTTATTTCAGTAAACAGTGCAAATCAACATCCGGTAGAAAACAACGCTATGGCAGAAGGAAAAAGTTGAAATAGTTGAACTCTGGCGGCAAGACCCGTCTACAGTGGCAGCTGCCTGCATTCACCGCTTGCCTCAAGGCATTTACCTCGTGCCACCTAAACCCAGCATTAGCCTCAATCTCAGCAAATATGTAGAAAAGTGCTGCCAACACATTCAATGCCACATGATAGACAATGATAGAAACATGCACAGCAAGGCAGTCACATGACCAGAACATCAAGGGACAACATGTAATAGCTTGTTTCTATCATTTTTGACCCCAGGGGCCTTGAATTCTGGACAGTAAATTAGTTTGCATCATTTGAGAAATTGCTTGGCCCTCTTGTCATCTCTTCCATGAAAATAAATGTTGTGAGTGGAGTTATGCTGTGAGTGTCTGCAGTGTTCAAATAATTTACATTCAAAACTAAACAAACTTTCCTAATGGGCCCGATGGAAAGATAACCTGGACAGGACATTTATTCTAAACCATTCTGGAACCTGCGTGTCCCTTTGTAAAGCCTTCTTCATTTTGAGCATGTGCACGTAAGCGCAGACACACGCACACACACAGTAAGAGAACGTTCCAATCATCTTGTCCCCCTTACGTCACCTGACGTGAGTTATTTTAGTTCCCCATAGTGACGCAACTTACTGATGATGCGGTT
Source organism: Oncorhynchus keta (assembly GCF_023373465.1). Taxonomy (NCBI): domain Eukaryota; kingdom Metazoa; phylum Chordata; class Actinopteri; order Salmoniformes; family Salmonidae; genus Oncorhynchus; species Oncorhynchus keta. The sequence continues at coordinate 10,796,107 of NC_068425.1, read as the reverse complement.
GGAAATGCACCCCTCCTGTCTCAGCCTCCAGTAATTATGCTACAGTAGTTTATGTGTCGAGGGGCTAGGGTCAGTCTGTTATATCTGGAGTATTTCTCCTGTCTTATCCGGTGTCCTGTGTGAATTTAAGTGTGCTCCCACTAATTCTCTCTCTCTCTTCACTCTGAGGACCTGAGCCCTAGGACCATGCCTCAGGACTACCTGGCCTGATGACTCCTTGCTCTCCCCAGTCCACCTCGTCATGCTGCTGCTCCAGTTTCAACTGTTCTGCCTCCGGCTATGGAACCTTGACCTGTTCACCGGACGTTCTACCTTGTCCCGGACCTGCTGTTTTCGACTCTCTACCGCACCTGCTGTCTCTAACTCTGAATGATCGGCTATGAAAAGCCAACTGACATTTACTCCTGAAGTGCTGACTTGTTGCACCCTCTACAACCACTGTGATTATTATTATTTGACACTGCTGGTCATCTATGAACATTTGAACATCTTGGCCATGTTCTGTTATAATCTCCACCCGGCACAGCCAGAAAAGGACTGGCCACTCCTCAGAGCCTGGTTCCTCTCTAGGTTTCTTCCTAGGGAGTTTTTCCTAGCCACCGTGCTTCTACACCTGCATTGCTTGCTGTTTGGTGTTTTAGGCTGGGTTTCTGTATAGCACTTTGTGACATCAGCTGATGTACGAAGGGCTTTGTAAATACATTTGATTGATTGATTGACCTGGCTGCAATCTACTGTGTTCAAGACAGTTGGGTTTATTACATTCAAATTCTGAAAATAAAACTCTATATGTTATACAAAAAAAAAAAAAAAAATCCAATACTGTAATAAAGAGGTAATTAACTATAATTTTCTTCTGATATGAAGTCAACAGTAACTCCATCTCAGCATCGTAAAACAAAAGAAATATATCAATATGATAGTGAGAGCAACAAGCACTTTCAACTTTCTTAAACCAACTCATACAGGCTACTGGTATGTGGTTGTGTCATGGCTTTCTGGCCAAATATTATACGTGTTAACACAAATCAAACATATTAACCATGTGAAAACAACTGGAACAACCATTCAAACAACGTATTTCAAAATCTCCTCTATCTAGTCAAAAGAACAGACTGCGTAAAACCGTAAACCACTGTAGACTGAGGATCAAATGTATCCCGCTGGTTATCTTGCAAGGATAGTGGTTGTTTCACCGAGGTCCGAAACAGTTGTCAGCCAGTGAGACATGTGAGTGTAGTATATCACTTGCCTTGGACACCGGTGTGATGGACATGTTGCTTGGCGAGCGTTGGAGCTGCGTCTCGGTCTCCATCTCGCTGTTCTCCGTCATCATCAGTCTCTTCACGGGATGAAATGAGACAGTCGGCTGTATGTGGTCTGGGTTCCAGAATAACCCGACTGTTACTGCTGAATTCATTCAAATGTGAGTTAGTCAAAAGTACTGCCCAGTGTAGCCGTTGAGATTGGCTAAGTAAAGCGTACCACCTCACCACGTTTTAACGATTCACGCGCGCGGGGAATAGGCAGGCTGTTGAGGATCATGCGCCACGAGATGAACAGGGTTTACATCCAATTAATATACATCACAGGTCTAAAGGAATTTCAGTTCAGAGCTGCAGAAAGGGTGTAGTCTGTGGCGGTATTCGAAAGATTGGACCTTAGTTACGCATCAGCAAAGAACGGTCCTATTCCGCCCTGCGAGGCAAGTAACCTACCAACTGATATTCTCTCTGATAGTACTATAGTAGTCAACTAAACTCTGATCCAAATACCTCATGTTGGATCAAGCAGGTGCGACTCTCCTGAAGAAGAACAAATATTGATGTTTTCGAATCTGAGGGTTTATAGTCCATTAGATTTCCAAAAACAAGTCGTTGAGACGTTCCAGGAAGGTTTCTCGCACAAGCCAGAACTCCTGTAGTAGTATGGTAATAGCATTTTCCTTTCGTCGAACCTTTTATTGGACGTGTGGTGCCAACATAAATTCGACTAAACCTCAAACCCAGTCCCGCCTCCATCTGCGTCCGTGGCGCATGATTGGCGCACTCTTTACAACTATGTAAATATTAATTTACTCAAATTTCAGGATTGGTGGTTGTCCGAATTTCATAAAGGGGGTGGTATCTTGGTGTAAGTGTAGGTTAGGATAGAAAATACTGGACTTATAAAGCTCCCATAACCGTATTGGGAACAGGGAAATCTCTGTAAATGAATGCCATGGTTATGGAACACTTGTATTGTCAACATTTCCATTGATGGGCTATCATAGTGTTCTCACATGCCTAAGACGATATGGTTAAATGAAAGATACCTTTTGCATAATGATTACATTAGAGATTGTTAAATGAAAGCTACCTTGTGTATAATGATTTACATTAGAGATTGTTATTTTAGAATAAATGGTCAGTGTAGCGGTGAAAAAAAAAAAATTAAACAAAAACTTTTGAAAATAATCTCTGCTACTTTTGTTTCCACCGTCACCACCTTGTTTTGTTTCTCTGTGTTAGTCATCAATATAGGTCGCCAGACTATACGTGCCCTTCTGTATGTGTCATCGAGCACAAGTCAAACAAGATCTGACTCTCTCTCTCCCCCTCCCTCCACTGGACAGCTCATGAATCAGCATGATGGATCACTTCCAAATAATATAAGGTACTTTATTACACCTTAAGAGCACACACCACAGGGTGCATGTAGGTGGCATGGCTGTCTATTATGAAATGATTGGTTAGGGGGACAGGTTTTCCACACTGATGTGATGACATCTTGCCTGAAGTGTAATAGATGATTCAAAAACAGTTTCAATCATCGCACGTTTACTAGTTGTCTTGGAATTAATACAGAGAATGAAGCAGTCTCGCCAGGTATCCTACTGATAATGCGGTCTGTTTACACTTAGGCTAAATATGAAAAACACTGATCTGAATGACCCAGAGGAGGGAAGGAGATTCTGAGCAGTCAGTGTAATGTTCTAACAGGACACTGAGGAATCTAATCTGAGAAGAGCTTCAATTCTTATTAATAGTTTTCAAGTGATTTTCCCCAGAAAGACGAGCCTTGTGGGACGGGTTGGCCCATTTTCCACGGTCTATGTGAAAGTATCTACATGAGCGTATCTAAAAGAGAGGTAGGAAGTAGGATAGAGTCAGAGAAAGGAAATACACAGAGAAAGAGCAAGAGCGAGGGGACGAGTGAGATAAAGAGAGACACTAGAGCATCTTCTGGTAATGATCTTCTCTGTTCTCTTCCTGGTTTCTGTCCTCTCCTTTCTTTAATGACTATGCTCTGCTCCAAGGTTACCCGTGCTTATCAAATGAACCCCTACGTGTTATCTTTGTTACAGCATCTTCCGTTTAGCAGATACAGCAAATGTTGCACTCCCCTTCATTTTCTCCCTGGTCTATAAGAACACGGCGGGCACAGTCACAGGCCCTATCTGTAAGGCTGCCTTATGAAGGTGAGCTCCTAATCTCCTATACAGATGTGCCTCTGATGCCTAACAAGCAAGCAGTAGCCATTCATCATGGGCCATGTGATACTGACAGGGGGATGGTTATAAGGGTACGTACGGGTGGTGGCTGTGGTTACAAACAATTTCCTTAGTCTTTCAACCCATCACATTCATCTGTTGTTTTCCATTGATTGGTAATTTGTTCAACTGTGGACTCACTGACAGGGACAATCAGAGACAAACTCTTCTACTCTCACATAGGTGAAAGGGGAAGAGTGATGGAGAGCCTGCCTGTGTGTGTGTGTGTGTGTGTGTGTGTGTGTGTGTGTGTGTGTGTGTGTGTGTGTGTGTGTGTGTGTGTGTGTGTGTGTGTGTGTGTGTGTGTGTGTGTGTGTGTGTGTGTGTGTGATTACAGTATTTCTGTGTATGTATGCATGCATTCCATTATTACACCTAAGCCCTTCATCAAAGTTCAGGCTAAGCTGTCAGAAGCCATTTAATGGAGGAGAGAGAGAGAAGAAGAGAGAGGAGGAAAGGTAGCCAAGGAGAGTGACATTGTTTTACCCCAGCCTCAATAATCATATTCAAATTAATTATTCCTAGTTTTCTCCAGCGTGTCAGCAGCAAGTGCCAGCTGCATGGCGGATAGTGTAGACGCAGAGAGCAATGGAACATGCTACCTAATAGAACACTGGGGCTGCAGTTTGATCTCCTGCATGTGTGTTTAGGGGTATATATATATATTATATATAGGTATGTGTGTGCATTGTTTGTCTAATGCAACATGCATCATATTTAACTATATGCCACATTAGTCTCTAAAGTGTGTGTGTGTGTGTTTATATAATGTCATTATGCTGAACGGCACAATTGTTATCGTGACCAATTTCCCAGGGTGTGAGTCTTAACTACAAACAGCATTCTTATTAGTCAATTGCTTTGTGTGGAGAAAACAATACACCCTCATTGAACATTCATAAGATTTTCAATCTGCCTGCTCTGCTGTGCACTCGCAGACTAATACCCCAGGTGTCTGTAAGCCAGCTAAAAATAAGGTCCCCCCAATGACAACATAGGAGGCGAAAACAAGCCACTCCATGCCAGAGGGAAGGAGAAGGAGGAACACAATATCTCTAGCAGCAGGGGAACAACTGGAGCCAAAATGGCCCCCGTATGGCACTATGAGCCTAACAACATCACAAACTAAGTCGCTGGTTGTCATGGCACTGTAGGACAGGTAGCAGTGTGGTTACTCCCAATGGGGCAGACAGAATGATCCTGTTCATTCATCTCGGATTTCATCACGGACATCAGATATCCACACACCATTAGTATGAAGACTTGGGTAACATACATGTTTGAATTACGTTTCGCTACAAAGTGGATGAATGAAGTAAAATAGCATTTAACTACTCGTAACATAGTTCCAGCTTGCTTCTTTACAACCCCGCACAGTACTCAGGGTTGGGTTTCTCCACAGACTTTTTTTGGAAAGTAGCTTATTGCTGCCCTCTAGTGTTGGGCTAAGGTTAGGACAACATGCATTACATACAGTAAAAGGAAAACATGTAGGACTACAATATACAACTACAATATAGTGGAGACTACCTGACCTGGTCAGGAAAAACCTCTGCTCCCTATTTATAGCCTATAACTGGAGCCAAGAGTTTTTCCTAGTCAGGTCAGGAAAAATTTCAGAGCGAAACAAATGAACACTTCAACATAATGCAATTACAGAAATAACAGGCAAATCTTAATAATATAGTTATATATTTATTCATACATACATACATACATATTCATTTATAATCAGTTAATTGTAAAAAAAAAAAATTAAAAAGATTTACATTAATTTATATGAACTACAGTCATTGTGTAAAAAAAAAAAAAAAAAAAAAGAAGTAAAGTAGTCCCCAGGTGTCAAACTACTAAGAACACACTTTAGATCCACCATCTTGTTCACGCAGCCAGCCAGCCGTCCTCCCCCACCCCCTCCAACACACAGTGTAGTCATAGGGACTGAGTGGACATGAAAATGGACTGAGCCAGAATTCAGTAATCTGTCATCTTCCATGTTAACTGCTGGAAAATCAGAGGAATGAAGCGGTATAATTGTTTTGCGTGTGTTTAGTCTTGACATTCTACAGGGTAGTTTATGACATAACCCGGTATGGACATGTTCTCCTGTTTTTGTATATTGAATCAATTCTAACGGAACCGCTTGAGGCTAAATTTGCCTGTTGTCTGTGCTGTCAATAGTGTATAGTGTATAGTATGTGTAGGCTTGCATGTCTACTCTGCATACCTTCGCTCTCAACTGAGTTATGATTCAGAGAGGACCATGGCAGTGCAAATGGTCAGTACCCTGTGTGTGTCTCAGTGCGTCTGTGAATGACTAAGCGAGTACAAGTGGTGCCGGTGACTCAGCAACTGTGTGTGAAGAGGTCAAACAGGTGTTATGGATCCCGGCTTCCCCATGACTTTCCCTCTAGTAACTCCAGACCGTAGGGAGCAGTGGGAGCACAGTTGAATCCAGCCAGAGGGTGAGTAGTATGAGTACATTATGCATCTACGCATATCTGGGCTCCTGGATGTTCTCTAATCCCCCATAAACCCACATTCAAACAAAACAGATCAGACTGGATTAATCGCCGTTTGCATTATCCCCCTCCCAACCCCAACTGACAAAATCACAAAAACAGAAAATAATCATCATTAAATGTTTTGCCTGTTAGTTGGTTTGAATCTTAGAAGGAAATATGTATTTTTAGAGAACATTAAAACATTCCTATTGGGCGTAACAACTCTGTTTTGTTTCTACAGTTGGGTGGGCTGCATCAAGGTGTTAGGGGATCCCTAAAGAAAGGCATAACAAGTAAAGGGAAAGCACATCAGGAGAGGAATCTGTTTCTGCTACATCAGCACACAACCTAGGCCCTAACCCCCCCACACCCCCACCCAACCCCCACGTTCCCAGACAACGCCTTCATGGCAACACATTCAATACGTTGTATAACATCCATTATACATAAAAGCAACCTCACCGACTCGTCATCAACTTATTTTACAAATTGCACTGTCTCCAACCCTTCCCCCTGTACAAAGGCTACACTCTGGACATTAGGTAACAAGAACTCGAAATAGAACACAAACTCCATAAGACCAAAAACCAAGGACTGCAAGAGGGCTCAAACTTAACTGGGGAAAACACTGAACTCATGACTGAATGAAAAACAAAAACAGCCCCACCCCAAAACACACCAAACAAAAAAGAGGGGGAGGGGTGAGAACGAGATGTAGAAGTCACCAACTTGAACAGAAAAAGGCTAAAAAAAGACTAAACTATAAAAAGAAAAACAGAACAGAGAATAGAAGAGGAGAGACAGAAAACAGAGAAGGTTAAAGTGTGGGAGAGGAGGAAGGATCCAAATGAAAGGCTTTGAAACTCATGAACAGGGGTCAAAGTCTTTTGGTAAAGGTTGTAGTCGTGGAGTTGGGACACATACCCCTGCACTCCAACATCTGTCAGCAGGCCAGTGTTGTGTGCTCAGCTCACTCCAGGTCAAGATTCTAAACGACTTCCTTGTTTAGTGACCGCACCTATCCAATTTCAGCGGCCCCTCCTCGTCCCACGTCACTGGTCCCAGGCAGAGAGAGAAGGGCGCTGTGCTGGTGCAGGGTCAACTCCACTTTCACCCTCTCCCCTGCATGGCCTCATGGGAGTTGAAGGGGCATTACTGTCACTGACCAGATCCTGGTGCCCGCAAGCAACACTGGGCATCTCCTCCTACACAAGTGTGGTTCGCCAGCTCGCATTCATGAAGAATGTTCATCACCAAGGGGGGAAAAAAGACTAAAAGGAACAAAATTAAAATACAGATACTTTGTTTTCGGTTGGCTTTTTCTTTCCGTCCTCCTGGTCTGTCTGGCATCGCAAACTCACAGTGACGTCAATCTTTTTTTATTTTATGTGTTTGGGTCTCTATTCAATATTTTGTTGTTGTTAAGACTAGCTTGCAGGGGCCTGGTTTATCATGTCTCCAAAAATCCAGAACCGGTGATGGTTCACTGTCCAAACTACTCTCCATAGGCCCGGAACATTCTCTCACACACAATACACAAAAACACACCTGTGTGTGTACAGTATGTGTTTGGCTTAACATAGTGCGAGACCCATTGACGTAAATCTCTCCCTCACACCATGGTCTGTGGTGTGGTTTAGCTGGCTGCGGCGTTGGATTTCCACAGTACTTACATATATTACATTTAGATTTAAAAAACTAGAATTGTTACATGCAACATTTGGCATCTTCTCAAGTCCCCACGTGTAAGTCTCAATTGGTGTCCTTTTTAGAAAAATATTTGCTTTTCTCTTCTTTTTTTTTGTACAATGAAGCTTCTGATTGTAACAGAGAGAGGGGAAGGGGGAGGTATTGAGCTGTGTGTGTGTGTGTGCACGTGTATGTGCAAGTGTGTGTTGTCATTTGGCAGTAAACTATTAGGTGAGTCATAGAGACTCTTTAAAAAGTGTCATCATTTTGCTGGATAAACTCAGCATACCCTCTAGCAGGCCTGCACTAAGCTGTAGCTACTTTGAGACTAGAGAAGAAGAACTACTACCCACTGTATTTACAATATATTTGTGTGTGTGTGTGTGTGTGTGTGTGTGTGTGTGTGGGGGGCTGTTTCATTGCTGTCGAAGACACCAGGACTCTGTTAAATTGTTAAATTAAACCCCTTTCCACTGGCACTTAAAATCAGGGTCAAAATAGAGATGTTCGAATGGAATTCTCAAATTCGAACCAGCACAGCCCAGTTTCACACCTGGTGCTAGCGCGTTTAGAATTCAGGCTGGTAACGCAGTAAATAAAAAATAAAATCACCGCTGGATGGTGACAACGTTGAGCAGCTAATCTAGGTGTGTGCGCTGCTCGTTAGCACATGGACAAGCAGTACTGCAGTAGTCAGACATGACACGAATTGCCACCTCAGCTGGATCCATTAATTTTTGCATTCCACAATAAATTTTTATGACAACAGTCAGCCCTAAAATGCTAGCTACCATTATTAGCTAGCAAATCAAGAGTTAAAACAAGCTACTGTAGCTAGCAGGAATTTTAGCTGGCCAGTACGTATTGAAAGCTAGCTAGCTACATCATATCATCTGTTGTAAAAAATATATAAATAAATAAATAAAACACTCAAACCTGCCGTCTGGTTTGCTTGATTAGTTAGCTAGCCAATAGCGACGCTAACCGTTTAGCGAGTTAGCAAGCTAAATGCATGGTTCTGAGTATGGCTAGCACTGACAGGAGTATGGGTTAAAGTTAGTTACAGCATAGTGAGGGTGAATTTAAATTCTTCAACATCTTGCCAGTTAGCATCATTAGCGAAGCCAGCCGCAGTCATATATTGAATACCTAGCAACATGACATCATTTATTCTTTGGAGGCAGTGGAAACAATTTCAGCCAGCCACCAAGGCCAGCCCAACCTGGGTTGACTTCAAAGTGCCAATGGAAACGGATCTTTAGTAAAAAAAATAAAAAGTTTGGTTGGGAGTGGGCAGTCTGGAACCAGAGGCGAACAAAGAGCTACTCACATTGAAGTGCAGTTATGTCTAGAGGTAGCTTGACAGTCGTTGAAAGATTCTGAGGGCATTTCTACCAAACCAATATCCCCATAGTAGCTCTAGCCATGTTTCTGGTTATCCTCCCAACACCCACATTGGATGTGAGTTTCTTATCCAAACCCATCTTCCTGATCCTTTAGTAAAAGGTCATAGTAGTCCATAGGGAACCTCGTATCAAGTGAGCCCTACCTTCATGTAGTCCATACAGTGTATTAGGAGCCTAATCTGTAAACAGCAGTGGTTCTATTATGTAATCCTCCCTGCAATGCTGGGTGGTCTTTAGAACATGGGCCTGGGGACAGCAGGGAATGTACTGATGTTCATCTGTGGTGATGTGTGTGTGTTTATTTGCATGTTTGACAAAGGCCGTTGTGAGTGGGTTTGGTAATGTCATTGGGAAGGTTCTTCCCAGACCCTGTGGTGTTTGGGCTCTCTCCCTCTCTCTGCAGCTCCAATCAGGGGGGCACACCAGCATGTATACCTTGAGGCCGGATCGGACCAGGCCGAGCCAGGTTGGGTGGAGGGACAGAAGTTGGGCTGAGGGGGGGTGGGGGCGCAGTCTTCACATCATAGCAGGATACAGCAGCGACAGAATCTCTGGCGACTCCCCCCAACCGAGGGGGGTGGGGTGACGGGGGCGAAATACGCGTGCACTTTGATGTTAGGTAGATGGGTCTGGAGAGAAAGAGATTAAAAAAAGACAAGTGTTGGTGTAAGGGTATATACAAACGCATCTAAGAAATGTTCATTCATTTACTGTAATCTGTGTGTCTGTGCACTACGCATAAGCAGCAATGTACAATGTAGCACCAGTGCCTACCCTTAGTCTCTTAATGCCTGCGCGGGTGATCTGCTGGCAGTCGTAGAGCTCGATGCGGTCCAGGCTGTGGCAGGTCTTCAGGTGCTCCAGCGAGGCGTCCGTGATCAGGGGGCAGTTGTCCAGCTCGATCACCTCCAGCCGGTCGTGGGCACAGGGCCCGCTTCCCAGATGTCTGATGCCATCGTCAGTAATCAGCTCACAGTGAGACAGGCTCTGAGAGAGAGACCATAACAACGACCAGGGAACAGTTAAGAACAGCAATACTACGGTCACCAAACACATTGGGTTTCTTTTGTTATTAACACCACGAGACTGTGTATTATTTAAGTTCTTCCGACATGTATTTCATAGAATTTAAATTGAACAAAGCATGTTTGAGACCAGCTCCTAGGATAGAAGCCATTAGCTAGTGCTCACCAGAACTTGCAGACGAGGGCAGTGGATGGACAACTGGATAAGTGTGCCGTCCGTGATCTGGGGAGAGACATAAACAAACGTATCCTTCTGGTGGATGGTGCTACAAGGTATGTTAGTGTGTGTGGGAACGCGCGTGTTGCGCAGGCTAGCTCACCTGCACACACTCTTCCAGGTCCATTTTTTCCAGCTCATGACAATTCTGCCAGAAAAAAAAGAAAGAAAAAACGTAAGACAACACATGTACACTACCATTCAAATGTTTGAGGTCACTTAGAAATGTTCTTGTTTTTGAAAGAAAAGCAAACATTTTTTGTCCATTAAAATAACATCAAATTGATCAGAAATGCAGTGTAGACATTGTTAATGTTGTAAATGACTATTGTAGCTGGAAACAGCAGATTTTTTATGGAATATCTACATAGGCGTACAGAGGCCCATTATCAGCAACCATCACTCCTGCGTTCCAATGGCACATTGTGTTAGCTAATCCAAGTTTATAATTTTAAAAGGCTAATTGATCATTATTAAACCCTTTTGCAATTATGTTAGCAGAGCTGAAAACTGTTTTACTGATTAAAGAAGCAATAAAACTGTCCTTCTTTAGAATGGTTAAGTATCTGGAGCATCATCATTTGTGGGTTCGATTACAGGTTCAAAATGGCCAGAAACAAATAACTTTCTTCTGAAACTCGTCAGTCTATTCTTGTTCTGAGAAATGATGGCTATTCTATGCGAGCAATTGCCAAGAAACTGAATATCTCATACAACGCTGTGTACTACTCCCTTCACAGAACAGCGCAAACTGGCTCTAACCAGAATAGAAAGAGGAGTGGGAGGCCCCAGTGCACAAATGAACAAGAGGACTAGTACATTCGAGTGTCTCGTTGAGAACGCCTCACAAGTCCTCAACTGGCAGCTTCATTAAAAAGTACCCGCAAAACACCAGTCTCAACGTCAACAGTGAAGAGGCGACTCCGGGATGCCAAGTCTCTTGGCAATTTCTCGCATGGAATAGCCTTCATTTCTCAGAACAGGGATAGACGGATGAGTTTCAAAAGTAAGTTCTTAGTTTCTGGCTATTTTGAACCTGTAATCGAACCCACAAATGCTCCAGATACTCAACTAGTCTATAGAAGGCCAGTTTTATTACTTCTTTAAATCAGTACAACAGTTTTTAGCTCTGCTAACATAACGGCAAAAGGGTTTTCTAATGATCAATTAGCCTTTTAAAATTATAAACTTGGATTAGCAAACACAACGTGCCATTGGAACACAGGAGTGATGGTTGCTGATAATGGGCCTCTGTACGCCTACGTAGATATTCCATTAAAAGAATCAGCCGTTTCCAGCTACAATAGTCATTTACAACATTAACAATGTCTACACTGAATTTCTGATCAATTTGATGTTATTTTAAAATGGACCAAAAAATGCTTTGCTTTTCTCAAAAACAAGGACATTTCTAAGTGACCCCAAACTTTTGAACGGTAGTGTATGTCAGAGATGTGTGTGTGATCTGCGTCAGTTTCCACACTCACCCTTGCTAGTGTAGTGAAGCCCACATCTGTGAGCTGAGAGCAGCGAGCCACCTCTAATATTCTGAAAGGAGACAGGACATCCTGTTATGATCGGGGGAACTGCTATGTATTGACGTGTCTGAGGAAATACAAGGTGGGTTAACTTGGGCACTAACCAGAAAGGGGAGCGGGGTGTATTTGAGTCTTAATGTATGAAGGGTTGTATGGAGTTTCTGGTGGTATTTGGAGTGAACAGTGGTTAAAAGCAGGGATGGGTGGCGTGGACACCTGAGACCAGTGTGGAGGGGTTGGAGCAGGGGTCGGGGGTGAGGTGGACTAGGAGCAGAGGGAGTACCAACCTGAGGCGCGGGCAGTTCAGTCCCAAGGCATGGAGGATGGCGTCTGTGATGTTGGCACAACCTGAGACACACAGCGACTGCAGATGGTGACAGCCCCGGCATATAGTAATGAGACCTTCGTCTGTGATCTGCTGCTCAGAGGGAAACAGGCACGGGTCACTAGCAGAACTTCCACAGCATCAAACAGCTATAACACCATTATCAAAATGAACATAATATTACCATAACTGATGCCGTAGGCTATGAATATCCACCTCAGAACGGTGAATGAGAATCATATCATGTTTTTTGTGATATATTTTAATCTCTTTTCCCTCTGTAGTTCTGATCTTACAAGATTGCAGAAAGTTGCGAGGGGGAGCCACACAGAGAAAGCACAGGTGTAAAAAGAGAGAGAGGACAGAGGATGAAAAAGAGGCAAAAGAAAAGGGAGCTGCTGAAAGATGGGAGACATTGAAAAGGAGATAAGGAAGGAAAGAGGGAGGGAGAGAGAGACATTTGGGGTGTAGACGTAACAGGAAGGGAATTTGGAGACACAGATAAAGAGGATGCCAGAGAAACAAATGTGTTGTCTGGGTGCATTTCACACGCTATTCGTTATGTAGGTTACATGGCAGGGCGGGCCTCAGTCCATACTAGTCCCTCTACTGCAGGGCAGAATGCAGACTGACTGCGCAGCCTTGTACACAAGAAACTCCCCTCAGTCCGCAAAGAAACAAAACAAACAGCAGAGGCAGGACATGACTCATTTACCTTCCATATGGATGGCCACAACAGCTATTAGAGATGCATCATTTCTCAATGACAAGCCTATTCAGGAGTTACAAGCCCCCAACCCACCACAACAAAGCATTCAGCCTCAAACATCATGGGTGCTGAAATATCAAGCGAGACACTCACTTTATTTTGAAGCTGTGAGATCAGCAGGTTTTGCTGTTATGTGACCTAAACACTGAAAGAGGTGCTTGCTTACCGAACACGTCTGTAAGTTGAGAGTGACCAGCTCTGGACAGTGTGCACCAATGTGCTTCAGTGCTTCATCCTCCAACTAGTTAATAGGTGGAGATGGAAAGAAGCGAGAGCGCGCGAGAGAGAGAGAGAGAGAGAGAGAGAGAGAGAGAGAGAGAGAGAGAGAGAGAGAGAGAGAGAGAGAGAGGTGTGTCATTTTAAATCCCATTAGCAGTGCACCAAGGTAACCCCACCAATGAGCTAGCTAGCTAACCCCCTCCTGTAACTAAATGTCCTACCTGCTGTTTGGATCTACCATCCCCATCACACTGCTTGCAATACAAACATTAGCCCTGGTCTCATATCTAGACTAGCTAAGCCCCTCTCCCCTCAGTCAGCCATTCAGTCTACCTATATCTTAATGCCTCATCCTCCTGGCTACAATACTAATCATACGCGATCCGTTTGTTCCTTTCACCTTGGTGTCTGTATAACTCTCACATATCCAGTCCGTTCTTCTGTTCACGCACCTTGCTTAGACTGGGGTAGTGATCTTATGCTTTTTAATGGTCCCAACTCTAGCTGACCCGTTTGTTGCTTTGCCCTGGCCCTACCTGTGTGCAGCCCTTGAGGAAAAGGCCTTTGAGTCCGGGACAGCATCGTACCAAGGCCTGGATGCCATCCTTAGTCACCTGGTCACACCACGAGATGTTAAGCTGCTCTAACAGAGGACAGCCCTCGCTGCAGGGGAAGAAAATGGGTCAGACCACGACACAGATATTAGATAAAAAAAGCCAGCAAAACAACAACAACTGTGTCCCATATTTATGCACATCCCCTGAATAACCTGATCACCCTACACTTGTACAACAGATGCAACCATCTGCTCCTGCTGAGGAGACTCCCCAGTGTGTGCGTGCGAGTATTCTTGGAGTCCTGGAAAAATCTTGCATCTCAAAAAAAGTTGCAGGATATTTTGAATGGCTTATATTAGTCCTAGAGTCAACAAACTGTCACGAAGAGGGATGACTACAATCAAATCACCAAAAGGTGAGTGACAAGGTTTTTCCAGGAATGCTGACAGTATGAGTGGGAGAAAGAGAGACCCCTCACCTGAGTGCTTTGAGTGACAGGTTGGTGATTGAGGTACAGGAGGCGAGGTCCAAGTGCTTGAGCTTGGGACAGAACTTACTTAGGCTATTACATGTGCTGCATGCGAGAGAAAGAGGCAAGAGGCTTACATGTATAATAATGTAACACTTTAGTACATTAGCAAAATAGAATTATACTAGACAACAAAAAACACAAGGCATAAATGTCTGCAAATACCTGTCAGTAATCTTGGTGCAGCCATTCAAACTAAGCAGCTCGATATTCCTGCAGTTCTGGGAGAAGGTTCTGTTGAAAAACAAACAGGAACAGACATATTTGCACTGGAGTGTGTGTACTTGCCCTCCAGCTCCCACATAAATCTCCTCCCCTCACCCTCCTCGGTGCCAAGAGTGCCCAGTCTAGGCCCGATTCCCAGTCAGTCCTCACCTCAGAGCGCTGTCCCCCACCCCCAGACAGCCCCGCAGACTCAACTTCCTCAGGAATCCCCCACATCGTTTCGAGATGTTCTCCACCACTCGCCCCTGCAACACACAGACACAAACACCTATCATAATCTGAGGAGGAGTCTGTTTTATCATCTTCACTTTCACATACATGCAAAAACACATGTGGCAGGAGCATAGGGTAGAGGCTACCTGTTTAGGCTAAACTCAACCATCTTTGTAAACACTGACTGCTTGACTTGAACCCATTTCAGAGCCTGTTGAGTGTCTGTCTTACTATTGCTGGCAGACATGATTATACTTGACCTGGCGTTGTTGATTATGGCAATGTACTAAACTTGTCACGTGTGAATGCATCAGTCTTACCCTTCAAATGCCTTTAAATGGTCATCTGTGGTCATCCATACAGTGACAAGGTCAATAGATTGACATGCAGTACATGGCATTGATTGTGGTGAATGCACAACATCAATAGTAGTCTAATCAAACTTTCCTTTGGTAGACAATCAACTGCTAAGGTCCTGAATTCAAATCTTACATAATCACGGTATGTGGGTTTAAAGTCAATGTTGTTTGTGTTTATAAGGTCACAGACATGAATGTCCACTTTGTTTCCATAAAAGATGGCAAGACAGACAAAGAAAATAATAAATGGCAGGTGAGGAGGAGATGGAGTGGATATGAGAGAGAAGAGGTGAGGAGGAGATGGAGAGGATATGAGAAAGAGGAGGTGAGGAAAAAGAAGGTTTATGCGAGACTTCCTGACCTCAATATCTCTCTGAAAGTCGAAAAGGTCAATCCTCTGCCAATTACTGCCGTCCAGGGCGAGCACATTCCACGACTGAGGGAGAGAGGGGCACAAGGTCAACTTCACTGGTTTCACTATTCTGTCCAACACACAATTACACACACACTTACACTGAACCAAATACACACTTCAGAAACAAACTCACCCGTGAGACCTGGGCACAGCGACAGAGTGTCACCACATCCAGAAAGGAGAAGATTCTGGAACACAGACAGGGATGGTTCAGAACCCCTGGTACCCAGAATCAGAACCAGAGCCCTCTATGTATACAAGGCTCTACCCAGAATCCCTGTTCGACCCTATAATTACACTAAGAACTCTGCTATGTATGCCACTTTATGTTTGATGAGCATATGACACTTATGATTGTGTGTGTGAATTTATGTTAACTCTACTATGGTTATCGTGTTTGAAGGCTAGATAAATGTTTACTTTTGCAGAGAGAGATTGTGTGGTGGGGCATTACACACACACACACACACACACACACACACACACACACACACACAATGTTAAAAACACCTCTTTCCATGACAGACTGACCATGTGAATCCAGGTGAAAATATGATCCCTCATTTGTCACTCGTAAAATCCACTTCAAATCAGTGAAGATGAGGAGACAGGTTAAAGAATGATTTTTAAGCCTTGAGACAATTGAGAATGTGTGCCATTCAGAGGGTGTATGGGCAAGACAAAAAAAGGTGCCTTTGAACAGAGTATGACAGTAGTTGCCAGGAGCACCGGTTTGTGTCGAGAACTGCAACGCAACAGTTTGTGTATCAACAATGGTCCACCACCCAAAGGACATCCAGCCAACTTGACAACTGTAAGAAGCACCGGTGTGTCAACATGGGCCAGCGCCGCTGTGGAACGCTTTCGACACCTTGTAGAGTCCGTGCCCCGACGAATTGAGGCTGTTCTGAGGGAAAAAAGGTGGGTGCAACTAAATATTAGGAAGGTGTTCCTAATGTTTGGTATACTCAGTGTGTACGTACATACAATACCAGTCAAAAGTTTGGACACACCAACTCATTCAAGATTTCTTCTTTATTTTTTACTATTTTCTACATTGTAGAATAGTGAAGACATCAAAACTATGAAATAACACATCATGTAATAACCAACAAATTTGTATTTTAGATTATTCAAAGTATCCACCCTTTGCCTTCACAGCGTTGCACACTCTTGGCATTCTCTCAACCAGCTTCACCTGGAATGCTTTTCCAACAGTCTTGAAGGATATATATAAGGAGTTCCCACATATGCTGAGCACTTGCTGGCCGTTTTTCCTTTACTCTGCGGTCCAACTCATCCCAAACAATCTCAATTGGGTTGAGGTCAGGTGATTTTGGAGGCCAGGTCATCTGATGCAGCACTACATCACTCTCCTTCTTGATCAAATAGCCCTTACACAGCCTGGGTTGTGTTGGGTCATTGTCCTGTTGAAAAATAAATTAAATGATAGTCCCACTAAGCGCAAACCAGATGGGATGGCGTATCACTGCAGAATGCTGTGGTAGCCATGCTGGTTAAGTGTGCCTTGAATTCTAAATAAATCACTGGAAGTGTCACCAGCAAAGCACCCACACACCTCCTCCTCTATGCTTCACGGTGGGAACCATATATGCAGAGAGCATCCATTCACCTACTCTGCGTCTCACAAAGACACAGCGGCTGGAACCAAAAATCGCAAATTTGGACCGATTTCCATCGGTCTAATGTCCTTTGCTTGTGTTTCTTTGTCCAAGCAAGTCTCTTCTTCTTATCGGTGTCCTGTAGTAGTGATTTCTTTGCAGCAATTCAACCATGAAGGCCTGATTCGTGCAGTCTCTTCTAAACAGTTGATGTTGAGATGGGTCTGTTACTTGAACTCTGAAGCATTTATTTGGGCTGTAATTTCTGATGCTGGTAACTCTAATGAACATATCCTCTGCAGCAGAGGTAACTCTGGGTCTTCCTTTCCTGTGGCGGTCCTCATGAGAGAGTTTCGTCATAGAGCTTGATGGTTTTTGCAACTGCACATAAAGATACTTAAAGTTCTTGAAATGTTCCGTTTTGACTGACCATGTCTTAAAATAATGATGGACTGTCATTTCTCTTTGCTTATTTGAGCTGTTCTTGCCATAATATGGACTTGGTCTTTTACCAAACAGGGCCATCTTCTGTATACCACCTCTACCTTGTCACAACTCAACTGATTGGCTAGAACGCATTAAGAAGGAAAGAAATTACACGAATTAACAAGGCACACCTGTTCATTGAAATGCATTCCAGGTGACTCCCTCATGAAGCTGGTTGAGAGAATGCCAAGAGTGTGCAAAGTTGTCAAGGCAAAGGGTGGTTACTTTAAAAAGACACTCAAATAGAAAATATATTTGGATTTGTTTGACACTTTTTTGGATACTACATGATTCCATATGTGTTATTTCATAGTTTTGATGTCTTCACTATTATTCTACAATGTAGAAAATAGTAAAAAGAAAAACCCTGGAATGAGTAGGTGTGTCCAAACTTTTGACTGGTACGGTACGTACGTATGTATGTATGTAGGTAGTGTACCAGTGCCTTCATAAAGTATTCATACCCCTTGACTTTTTCCACATTGTTGTGTTTCACTCAGAATTTAACATTTATTAAATTCTCATTTACACAAGTATTCACACCCCTAAGTCAATAGAATAACCTTTTACAGCAATTGCAGCTGTGAATCTTCAGGTCTTGCCATAGATTTTCAAGTAGATTTAAGTCACTGTCATTTTTGGTAAGCAACACCAGCGTAGATTTGGCCTTGTGTTTTAGGTTATTGTCCTGCAGAAAGGTGAATTCATCTAGGATTTTGCCTGTGCTTAACTCCATTCTGTCACGCCTTGGTCTTAGTATTTTGTGTTTTCTTTAATTATTTGTTCAGGCCAGGGTGTGACATGGGTTATTGTGTTGTCGTATTGGGGTTTTTGTAGGCATTGGGATTGTGGCTGATATGGGGTGTGTCTAGCATAGGCTTGGCTGCCTGAGGCGGTTCTCAATCAGAGTCAGGTGATTCTCGTTGTCTCTGATTGGGAACCATATTTCGGTAGCCTGGGTTTCACTGTGTATTTTGTGGGTGATTTTTCCTGTCTCTGTGTTAGTTATTCACCAGACAGGCTGTATAGGTTTTCACGTTCTGTTTGTTGTTTTGTATTTCTATAGTTATTTCATGTATCGTCGAAGTTTCATTAAAGAACATGAGTAACCACCACGCTGCATTTTGGTCCGACTCTCCTTCAACAGACGAACGCCGTTATACATTCATTAATTTTTTATCCTGAAAAACTCCCCAGACCTTAATGATTACAAGCATACCCATAACATGATGTAGCCACCACTATGCTTGAAAATATGTAGAGTGGTACTCAGTAACGTATTGGCCGCAAAAATAACACTTTGTATTCCGGACAAAAAGTGAATTGCTTTGCCACAGTTTTTGCATTATTACTTTAATGCCTTGTTGCAAACAGGATGTATGTTTTTACATTTTTGTATTCTGTACAGGCTTCCTTTTCACTATAAAATTAAGTTAGTATTGTGGAGTAACTACAATGCTGTTGATCCATCCGCAGTTCCCCTATCACAGCCATTAAACTCTAACTGTTTTAAAGTCACCACCGGCCACATGGTGAAATTCCTGAGCAGTTTCCTTCCTCTCTGGCAACTGAGTTAGGAAGGTCGCCTGTATCTTTGTAGTGACCGGATGGATTGAAACAACATCCATCCAATTAATAACTTCACCATTCTCAAAGGGATATTCAATGCCTGCTTTTTAAAATTCTTTACCCATCTACCAATAGGTAGCCTTCTTTGCGAGTCATTGGAAAACCTCTCTGGTAATTTGTGGTTGAAATTCACTGCTTGACTAAGGGACCTTACAGATAATTGTATGTGTGGGATAGAGATGAGGTCGTCATTCAAAAATCATGTTAACTATTATTGCACACAGATTGAGTCCATGCAAAGCATGTCACTCGTTAAGACATTTTTACTCCTGAACTTATTTAGGCTTCCCATAACAAAGGGGTTGAATACTTAGTCAAGACATTTCAGCTTTTCATTTTTATTCATTTGTAAACATTTCAGAAAACAATTCCACTTTGACATTATTAGGTATTGTATGTAGTCCAGTGACAAAAAACATCTAAATGTTATCAATTTTTAAATTCAAGTTGTAACACAAAATGTGGAAGGAGTCAAGGAGTGTGAATACTGCCTATGCCCTTCAAGAATAGATATGCATGTGTGATGGATTCATATGTAACACATTGCACTCTGCAGCCCAGTGTGATGTAGGGTGAGTATAATGTTGCAATTGATCTCGGCAAGCCTGCCCCTAACCCAAAAGCCCTAGTAAATCAGAGCTCAGTCTGTGGCCCCTGCACCTTCAGCACACCCCCAACCGTCAGCACCTCTATCCCAGACCGTTCTGCTAGTGAGACCCAGGCTTGAGTTATGGCCTCCATTTTCTGTTTGCTCGGGGGCTTTTTACTTTTTCTTCTTTGCTTAATCGATTTGAATGTTTTATAGCCCAGATCATCTGTGTTTAATTAGTTTTAGCATTTGGGGGGAGGGGAAATTGGGGCAAGTGGGATGGGGCACATGAGGGAGAGTGGCAGATGGCAGTTGGTCGGTGATGTTGACCAAACCACTACAGCCCTGGTATAGTGACCCTTCGTTTCGAAGGTGGCTCATGGCTCAAGTGTCACGATGTAACCTCGTTAATTGTCCGTGGCTGCGTTGTGTGGAGCAGGTGGATGAGAGTGTACATGGCTGTGTTTTGGGCAGGTTAAGATGTTTGATGGTGTTGAGCATGTGGCGTGCCATATTCTGTGTGTGCACACAGCCCAGTCATTGGAAAGCCCTTGCTCACCGTAGCAACAGCTCCTTGGGCAGCTTCTTATTGATGACGGCCTCGTCGCTGTTTGAGAACATCTGTGAGGAAGAGATGAAGAAGAGCGTGTTAACTTCCTCTGGCTTCCGTCGCTCACAGCAGGACTGGCCTAGACTTCCTCTATTCTCTCTGGCCCCGCCCCAAGGAAAGCTCCAGCATATAACCAATGATGAACGATCACTGTCATCAGTAGAGATAGGTTCAACGTCAAAGCTTGACGGGAGAAAGGGGGTGATACAGTGAGTGCGATGAAGAGAGATTGAGGGGAAGGGAGACATTTGCTGTCTCCTAATCAAACAGTGGCTACAGAAGAGGTGTTTTAACACACCCACAAACAGATAATTAGGATCCATGAGATATTCAGTCCCTTGATATACTGAAAGGTGATGTCATGGAAAACAGTATCCTACTCGAGTTTGCAAACTTAAATAAAGACCCCTGCCAGCTAATATCAACATGTTTCATTTTGTATAACTTTTTTTGCCTTGTGTAAGTTTAAGAAACATTGCCTTGGAATTCCTTTACCAAAAACCCACATATCTTTAAGTAACAAGTAAAGGTAGACCTATCAATAAGTTACTTTTACTGATATACGTTTTGTTAATTTATTAAGTGATTAAACCCCGCCCCCACCAAAAAATGTAATTGGTAAGTGATTTTCTGCAATTGAATTGGCTACAATGGTAAACTATACTCCAATGTTCTGTCCTTTTCTGAGCTCTACTGTGCTATACTATACTTTGAATGTCCAAGCTTGTGAAACATAGACGTCTATGATTGGTTTTGATTTGGTCCAACCAAATGTGGTCTTGTTTGGGGGCAGAGCTCATTAAAATAATAACCGGTGTGTAGAATAATACCCAAATATGCAGAGGAGGTTATTACATATTTATACCTTTGTGTACCTATTTAGGTTACAGAACAATGAAGAGAATGACATTCATATCCATAACTATGCATTTCTGTGTAGTACAGATCAGGGACCCATGATGAAGTTCTGTTACCGCAATTCCGTTACCGGGTGTAAATCCACTTCACTTGCTGTAGTTTAATAATCAAAAGAGATTTTTCAGTCAATGTGTCATGTCATAGCTGACATTCCATTCTGCCTGCAGACATCGTTGAATCTTAATTCGGAGCAGATGTTTATAGTTTCTGGAAAATGTTGACACAGAGATTTTACCGAAATTCTGTCACCAAACTTTGCATCTGCACAGTTCTTCCAGTAAATGTGTTATTGAAAATTGTTTTCAAAAGTAGTCCTTGTGCATAAACTTGTATGTTTGTTAAACTTTGAAATCAATGGTTTTTGTTGGGTATACATTTTAAGTGAAAAATCTGAATCAACACAATTCCGTTACCGTGGAACTGCCCTTATGGTTTGAGCATGTTATTATTACAAGTACCTTTTATTGAATGGTTACAGCCTTATTCTAAAATGGATTACATTGCAGGTTTTTTGGAGCAGGTTTTCATAAAGGATCTCTGTACTTCGCGTCGCTCATCTTTCCCTCAATCCTGACTAGTCTCACAGTCCCTGCCTCTGAAAAACATCCCCAAAGTATGATGCTGCCACCACCTTGCTTCACCGTAGGGATGGTGCCAGGTTTCCTCCAGACGTGACACTTGGCATTCAGGCCAAAGAGGTCAATCTTGGTTTCATCAGACCAGATAATCTTGTTCCTTGTGGTCAGAGTCCTTTAGGTCCCTTTTGGCAAACTCCTTGCGGGCTGTTATGTGCCTTTTACTGAGGAGTGGCTTACGTCTGGCCACTCCACCATAAAGGCCTGATTGGTGGAGTGCTGCAGAGATGGTTGTCCTTCTGGAAGGTTCTCCCATCTCCACAGACAAACAACTCCGGAGCTCTGTCAGAGTGACCATCGGGTTCTTGGTCACGTCCCTGACCAATGCCCTTCTCCCCGGATTGCCCAGTTTGGCCGGGCAGCCAGCCCTAGGAAGAGTCTTGGTGGTTCCAAACTTCTTTCATTTAAAAATGATGGAGGCCACTGTGTTCTTGGGGACCTTCAATGCTGCAGAAATGCTTTGCTACCCTTCCCCAGATCTGTGCCTTGGCACAATCCTGTCTCGGAGCTCTACGAACAATTTCTTCTAACTCATGGCTTGGTTTATGCTCTGACATGCACTGTCAACTATGGGACCTTATATAGACAGGTGTGTTGCCTTTCCAAATCATGTCCAATCAATTGAATTTACCACTGGTGGACTCCAATCAAGTTATAGAAACATCTCAAGGATGATCAATGGAAAGAAGATGCACCTGAGCTCAATTTTGAGTCTCATAGCAAAGGGTCTGAATACTTGTGTAAATAAGGTTTCTGTTTAAAAAATGTTTTTTTTATAAATTTGCAAAAATGTCTAAAATCATGTTTTCACTTTGTCATTATGGGGTATTGTGTGTAGGTTGATGAGTATATATATATATATATATATATATATATATATATATATATATATATATATATTTGTTTTCATCCATTTTAGAATAGGGCTGTAACGTAACAAAGTGTGGAAAAAGTCAATGGGTCTGAACACTTTCCGAATGCACTGTATATCAAATGGTTTGAAATAATACTAAATCATGTTTGAATCTCCAATCATACTCATACTATTTGGGACGTTTTTAAATAACTTGGATCCTTTCCCAGCATGATAGGTAATATAATATATAATATATTTAAAGTTAAATGTACAAATTGTTCACTTTCCTCTACTATTTGAATATGAAATCATATCAAGAATATATCTGGATATGAATGACTTTCTAGAATTATATTATTATAACATTTTTGGCTCTGGTCTATGAAAAACTGTTTGAAATGCTCAAGACTTACGGGATGGGATATATGTGTTGCCTTGCCGTGGTTACAGTACATGAGCTGAACTCACTGACTGATTCACACTAAGAATTGCTGGAGACAACACACCTCATCCATTTGGAAACGAAATATGCACAAAGAAAGATAGTTTTTCTCTCTAACTGTAGGGTTTCAATCAACAACACTAGGCCACTTGACAATAGGCAATATGTTGATGCATTAAAAAAAACAGGGGCGTGACGAAGAATAGGCCTTCCTATAAATGCAACACAATTTCAATTCTCCTCTCCAAACCGTTAAAGTCCATTGTTATTGGCTAGTAAACTACAGCCAGCTCACGTATCTGCCGCAGATGTCAGCTTGTCATGCCAGAAGGTACGGCCTGAATCTTCTGAGTCGTCAGCTGTTGCACTGTTAAAAATAAATAAAACCACACAAATCCCACGCCGCCTAGATGAGGATTAAACAACAGAGTGCTCAGGGTAGACAGACCAATGTCACGGCGTGAACACACACGGGCGGCATTTGTTAATGAGACTGTATTTATCCAAAGCCATATTTCACATTTGGTGCATTCTTTATCGCTGCGTATAAAGCGACGAAAACTTTGCCACAACGTTGAATAACGATCGCTTGCATAAAAAACACGAGGCTTCTGTCAACGTAAACATCTATAGGGAAATCATAGCCTGTATGATTTTAAAAACAGATATATATTGTTGTATTTGCTGTTGATATTCGGAGTGTGGTGGTGGACTAGCCGAGTCGTGGCCGAGCGAATGGCCCATCTGTAGCAGAATCAACCCGCAGCGGCCATGAGTCTACACAACAGAACCATAGCTGATCAAAGACAACATTCCAATTCTCCAACTCTGTGAAATAACTCAGTCACACAGTAGGATGAAGTAGGCCCGAATATTATCCCATTCTATGTTTATAAAACGATGGGGAATATAGGGCTTCGTATCAGTGTGAAGCCTAAAAATCTGTATTTGTGCCATTGTCTTTGTTTTGACCGCACAAAGAGAAAGCTCGGATAGGCTCCACAATTTTTTTAATCAGCCCGGAAACCTATGAATGCTTTATAAACACAAAATATGAAACTATAACCTAATTTAATAATTGTACATTCTGGTAGGCTATTGAAGAAATCAAGATATTGTCGATACTTGAAAACATGTTTGCCCTAATCCAAACATTGACTGCGGAAGCTGCATCGGTGCGCAACCATGGACGCAGTTTAACAAACACCATAACACCAATCAAACATAATTGTTATCTAGCAATCTCCTATATTATAAACTCACCTCAAACCGGCTCCGCGAAACACCATTAACCTCCTTCCCCATCTCGGACGGTGGTTTACCCGACTCGATCAGGGGGATAAGTAATTCGGTGTTAAAAGTGCAGTAATGTGTAGATATCTGTGCTCGTCTTGCAAACCCCAGTCCAAAGCTACCATGCTACCGTTGTTTCGGCAGCTGCGACGGCGGATTTCATAGTTTTTTCGGTTTGTAACACAATTGCATTAGCCTACCTCTCGACAACTGCCCCAGCCAACAACCCGAACTCTTATATCTCCGCTCACTAGTTCGCCCTCCCCTCCACTGTTCCCCCTTTATATGTGAATACTGCTTTTAGCATTAGCCTTCTTTATTATGTACACAAATAATTACATTTGGTAATAACCCTGGACGAAGTATAGCCTACATGCATTTTTCATCAGGGCAATATTCTGCCATTATTTAGAATTCTATAGAATTAGGCCAAGCCTATTTCTCCCTTTAGCCTAGGCCCTGCCTACATCATTAGGCTATGGGATATCAAAACATCAACCTTAAATAACTGTGATATAAAGGAGGACTCTATGCAAGAGCACTTTATTGGTAGTCCTACTGTATGTGCTATTGTGCTGTCCAGTTGTCATTGGAGCCATGTGAGGCCTAGTTTTGGACAGGAGCATAACCTACCTGCGATTTGTTTTGTATTGTTTTTTTTGTGTTGTCTTTCATGCAGGATAAAGGGCTAAATTAGTTTGCATAAATAATGATTACATACATAATATCATCGCCTTGTGCATATACCTACTTTGTGTGTATACACATAAATGGTCATAATAATGTAGGCATATCTTTATTATAAAATAATGCACTGTGGTGTCCATTATTTCCCATTATAAAACATATATATATATATAATATATATATATATAACTTCAATAGCCATTGACAAAACAATGGACAACATTCTGAAACTGCCAATCCGATGATCGAATGGATACATTTTAACTTTGTTGTTGCTGTTTGGGGAAAGAGCACTTCCGCTTTGGACTGCTTCCAGCTCGCAAGAAACCAATGAAGACACATTATACGTGACTTGTCATCCGATGTCATTATAGCGGGAAAGGTGCATGTAAACACAGAGTAGAAATCCATAATGAGCCATTGCATTTTAAATCAAGTTGTAGTTCTTTC
Source organism: Oncorhynchus keta (assembly GCF_023373465.1). NCBI lineage: Eukaryota > Metazoa > Chordata > Actinopteri > Salmoniformes > Salmonidae > Oncorhynchus > Oncorhynchus keta. The sequence goes on along the minus strand of NC_068425.1, from coordinate 10,770,368 downwards.
TGGATTCATATTGTCGACGCACACAGTATAAAGAAAAGTATTACACATAATGTCTTTATAACGGAAGAAATGTACTTTGGCTATAATTTCCAACGTCGCATGCACATACGTCTAGCTGCTAAGACGTCATATATCCGGGACATGTGCCGCGTTCAAAACAACTGGGAACTCGGAAATCTCCGCCTTCCGACTAGTGCGTTCAAAACAACTGGGAAATCGGAAGAAAATTAGCTCTTGCTGGGAAAAACATCGATTTTAACAATAATCCAACTCGGGCCTCTTTCTAGAGCTCTGACTTTCCAACCGGAAGAAAACAAATGTCATGATTTGCCTTCATATCTTTCAGAGTTCCAAGTGGTTTTGAACACAGCAATGGACAAGCGTAGTTGGTCGAGAAATGGCAGGCTGGTCTCATAGAATAGGCGTAACATAGTAAACAAAAGCCGTTTGATATGGTTACAGAAAGTAAAAACGAAATTAGGGTGGTCAGTCAGGGTGGATATGACAAGAACATCTAGCAACCCAAAGTTTGCATGTTCAAATCTCATCACGGACAACTTTCAAAACTTTAACTACTTACTACTTTTTATTTATTTTTATTTATTTAATTTCACCTTTATTTAACCAGGTAGGCTAGTTGAGAACAACTTCTCATTTGCAACTGCGACCTGGCCAATATAAAGCATAGCAATTCGACACATACAACAACACAGAGTTACACATGGAATAAACAACACATAGTCAATAATACAGTAGAACAAAAGAAAACAAAAAGTCTATATACAGTGAGTGCAAATGAGGTAAGATAAGGGAGTTAAAGGCAATAAATAGGCCATGGTGGTGAAGTAATTACAATATAGCAATTAAACACTGGAATGGTAGATGTGGAGAAGATGAATGTGCAAGTAGAGATACTGGGGTGCAAACGAGCAAGATAAATAAATAAATACTGTATGGGGATGAGGTAGGTAGATAGATGGGCTGTTTACAGATGGGCTATGTACAGGTGCAGTGATCTGTGAGCTGCTCTGACAGCTGGTGCTTAAAGCTAGTGAGGGAGATATGAGTCTCCAGCTTCAGAGATTTTTGCAGTTCGTTCCAGTCATTGGCAGCAGCGAACTGGAAGGAAAGATGACCAAAGGATGAATTGGCTTTGGGGGTGACCAGTGACCTTCTGGAGCACGTGCTACGAGTGGGTGCTGCTATGGTGACCAGTGAGCTGAGATAAGGCGTGGCTTTACCTAGCAGAGACTTGTAGATAACCTGTACCCGGTGGGTTTGGCGACGAGTATGAAGCGAGGGCCAACCAACGAGAGCGTACAGGTCACAATGGTGGGTAGTGTATGGGGCTTTGGTGACAAAACGGATGGCACTGTGATAGACTGCATCCAATTTGCTGAGTAGAGTGTTGGAGGCTATTTTGTAAATGACATCGCCAAAGTTAAGGATCGGTAGGATAGTCAGTTTTACAAGGGTATGTTTGGCAGCATGAGTGAAGGATGCTTTGTTGCGATATAGGAAGCAAATTCTAGATGTAATTTTGGACTGGAGATGCTTAATGTGAGTTTGGAGGAAGAGTTTACAGTCTAACCAGACACCTAGGTATTTGTAGTTGCCCACGTATTCTAAGTCAGAGCCGTCCAGAGTATTGATGCTGGACGGGAGAGTAGGTGTGGGCAGTGATCGGTTGAATAGCATGCATTTAGTTTAAGTTTTTAGCTACTTTGCAACTACTTAGCATGTTAGCTAACGCAAGGTCTAAAACCCAAAGGTTGCATGTTCGAATCTCAAAACCGACAACTTTAGCATTTTAGCAACTTTGCAACTACTTACTACATTTGGGGCGGCAGGTAGCCTATTGGTTAGAACGTTGGGTCAGTAACCGAAAGGTTGCTAGATTGAATCCCCGAGCTGACAAGGTAAAAATCTGTCATTCTGCCTGAACAAGGCAGTAAACCCACTGTTCCGAGGCCATCATTGTAAATAAGAATTTGTTCTTAACTGATGTGCCTAGTTAAATAAAGGTTCAATAAAAAATAAAATGTTTTAACTACTTTGAAACTACTTAGCATGTTAGCTAACCCTTCCCCTAAACCGTTAACCTTAACCCATAGCCTAGCTAACATTAGACACCTAGCTAACATTAGCCACAACAAATTGGAATTCGTAACATATCATACGCATTGCAAAGTCGTAACATATTGTGAGAATTCTAATTTGTAACAAGTTATACGAATTATAATTCTTAACATATCATAGAAATGGATGATGGACATCCACAAATTAATAAATACCATACTAAATGTAACGTATCATACTAATTGTGTGTCCCGGACTTTGTTTACTATGTTACGTCTACCCTTGAGTCCAGTTTGGAAATGGAGGTATCTTTTAGATAATAGTCAATTTGGTTCCACATACATTTATGGATCATTTTTATAACACACGTCTCTGATGGTGAAGACCGGTCTACGATAACATTAGTGTTTGAAAAAATAAGTTAGTAGTAACGCCAATGTTAAATAAATACCATAAACTGTCTAATGTTGAGCACTGCGCTGATTTATTATGGAGCTAAATTAAATTATTATTGAATGTGCGAATACCTCATGGAAGCAATAGTTGGTCTCTGGTTGCCATTTGTGTGGTTGTTGGTTTTGACACCACTGAGTGATGTGGGTTTTGAGGTGACACCACTGACTGATAAAAAAATTATTTGTTTTAAGTCGGTTAGTGTCAGTTTGCTATGTTTTAGGACAGAGAGGTCTCAATATATGTGCTTGCACATCATACATAGCTAGAGCTGTTTCTCTTTGGTCGGCAGCACAGGGCTATGGCCACTTTCTGTTCAATTTCTCAATACAATTAAGACATTAACTCTACCCGTATCGTTTTTGTGTTCCGTATTTTGTTGTCAACTTCTGCAGTTGTTTAAATTGTTTACAAGCTAGCTAATGTAGTTGGAATATAATAACGTTGACATTCATGGAAAGAAAGTTATATTTAATAGGCCCTCTACAGGTGAAACATTGCGTCTCGCCAAGGGCGGAAGGCGGCGCAGCTCCCTGGATAGCGCTCTGGGATAGGCTGTTGCTGAACTACCATGAAGAATGACAGCCGTCGAGACTTCCGGTTCTAGTCATAGGGCGATAACGATAGGAGCGCAGTTGCAGAATTTATAATAGGAGCCACAATGGCGGTTGTCGTCTCTTGAAAGGGCTGTGGATGTTATTAAATCCACTATCATCGCCCTAAAGATAGGCCTGGTTGATTCCCAGAGCCATTAAAAATAAACTGGAACATCTACTGCACATGAAAATACTATCATTTCTGATCAATATCAAATTAACAAGAGATAAAATTATATTAAAAGGGACCATGTAAACAGTACCAACCGGGTCAAGTTTTCATTTTGTTCGAGAAACAACATCGGCTGTTAATGACGGCTAACTGTTTGTTTATTGAACTACAAAACCGTAAATCTAAGGAACAATAACCCTAAACTAAGCTTGGCACCGGACAAGGGAAGCTAAAAGAAAAGGGACTTGTTTTTTTCTTTCGTTTTTTACCAAACAGCATGCTAGCTACACAGAGCTAGCTAGCCAAATAGAAACGGAGAAGAGCGCACAATGCTCCGATTTATTGTTTGGGCCTTTTCAGCCAGTTTCTCTAACTAGCTAAACGCACAGGCCTTAATTTTAGTGGCTTTTTTGGCACTAGCAACCTTGATTTTTCTGCTTTGACAAACCATGCTGCCGAACGACTTGGATAATGCGTGAGGACAACCTGGGCAGACTATTTTCTATTTGTCGGCTTGCTTAGAACACTGGATCTCATTTTACCGGATTTCGGAGTATTACTCTCCCGTTAATGTATTATCTCGGCTACAGAGGCCCACGCTCGGGAGAGGTTCCGCAGCTGACGTGAGGAATGCCTGGGTCGGATAGACACCATGGGACCAAGAGGAAGCCGGAATCCAACAGTAGCATTGCCCTGCCACCCCAAACAACGAGTGGTAACAGCGGGCCACACCAGCCCCTGGTCCTGCCTCATACCTCTGCGGGCAACATGACGAGCAAGGACGGTAACCTTCAGTCAAAGTCGTCAGTGCCATCTTCTTCCAAGCGCAAACGGCATAAATCAGCCAAACATGGACGTGAGTCCGAGGTGGCTCAGGGCCCTGGTTTTTCTGCCCTCACCTCCACAGCGCCTCCTTCCGTTAGCGCCGTGAAGCCGCTGGTAGAATATGACGACATAAGTTCCGATTCGGATACTTTTTCGGACCCGCCTGCTGAAAGAGGGTCTGGGGATCGGTTAGAACCTGTCCCAGATTATAGTAAAGGAGATGGGGGCGGGGCTGTTGGTAGAGATGGTCGGGAACATAAGCACCGACACTCTCGCAAAAAGTCGAAGGATCCCAACAAAGTTAGAGACTCTGGGGAAGGGGGTCAGAGTACCAAGAAAAAAAGCAGCAAAGACCGTGAGAGAGGGAGCTCTGGGAAAGTCAAGGAGAAGGCGGCCTCCCTGTCCTCTGTAGCATCCCTGTCCTCCGGGTCACGACGTCAGGGTCAGCTGGAGGCTGACTTGGGGCCAAAGCGTGGAGAGTTGCCCCCTTCCACCCAGGCCCAAACTGCAGCCAGTGTGGGAAGCACCACATCCTCCTCCTCGTCATCTCGCAGCAAGGAGGGTGGCCGCTCCGGGAAGTCTCGCAAGGATAAGCCACAGAAGACGGAGGGACGGGAGGGGCGTGAGGGTCGGGGGGATGCAACCGCCAGCCAGAGCACCTCTGCCTCTCAGAAGGTCCGGACGGAGAGGAGCCAACGCAAGTCCTCAAAGAGCCACAAGTCCAGCCCTAGGGGCAAGGGGCAGCCTTCCTCGAGCAGGGGGAGCCCTCGCCGGAAGGTAACAGCCCCTACACAGTCCCCCAGCCCCCCAAGGAGAGGGGGTAATGGAAGCCCCATGGTCGGTGGTTACAGCCAAGAGGTGGACAGCTACCACCACCAGAGACGTAGGCCGGCCCCACAGAGCCCCAGCCCCTACAGGGAGATGTCCAGGCGGAGCAGGCAGAGGTCGGACAGCCCCTACGCCAGCAGGCAGAGGTCTTCCAGCTATGAGCGAGACGACAGCCCCTACTCCAGGAGACGCTCCATCAGTCCCTATGGTAATCGCAGGTCCTCCAGCACTAGCCCTGTGTCCCGGTGAGTATTATAGCCTGGCCCAGGCACCTTCCATTCAGCCTGCCTCGTATTCACATTTATGCTAGTAGTGTAATACGTACCAAATCACACTCTATTCCCTTTATTCAGCACTACTTTTGACCAGGCCCCATGAGACTGGTCAAAAGTAGTGGACTACAACGGGAATATGGTTTCATTTGAGACACAAGCTAATACTAACATGTAGCTATGGACTACTACTAGCCACCCAATCTGTTGGTTATTCACTCACTGTATGCATGGCATGCACCTCCACACATAGGCATATTCACCAGTGCTGTCTAACACACACGTTGATTCTCACAAATGCCCAAGGTGCTTTTTAGAGGCCCAGTAAGGCCGCAAACATGATATTGAACTGGTGTTGTGCCTGTTGATGTTCTTATTGGTCATACTGGAACATGGCCAGGCCACTGGAGTAGACACCAGGTCCACTCTGACTGTTTCTACTGTTTGTTTTCTACCCCCTTTTGTTTGTGTGCTAAAGAAGTGCTTATACTGTGTGTTTGATAAAGTTGCAATATGTTACTTTTTGGGCAACCTGACCAAATTCACATAGACATGTGAGTTATAGATCTGTCATTCTCATTGAAAGTAAGTTTAAGAAGCAGTAGATCTGTTCAATATGCAGTATTTCTATGCTTCTTTTTAAGTTTGGTTTTTGCGTCTTACTTTCGGTTTAGTACACTAGCTTCAAACAGCTGAAAATACAATATTTTGGGTTATAGACAATATTTCACAGCGAGTTTAGTTGGTACAATGATGCATTGCTTGTTTTTTAACAAACTGAAATTAGGAGAACTATTATAATTTTTGCAAACAGGAAATGGTGGAGAGATTTCTGCATATTGTACCTTTTTTAAAATCGTAAGTGGTTGAGACAGTGCGTTAGACAGCTGAGGATTGAGCCATGGGTAACAGACGGTACCTGTAGCTTCCTCTCCTGTGCTCCTAGCCTCAGGGTGTTGGAAAGGGAATGGCTAGGCCAGGTTGCAATGTCCTGCAAAGGCTAATTAAAACTATGGTCAGGGAAGAGACATTAATTCTATGTTCAGATGTGTCTGTGTGACACGCAGGGCTGTTTCTGCCAGGGAGTTATTGCCTCTTGCCATGTGGTGTAGAGGGGGAAGGGAAACCTATGGAAGTCAGGAGAGGCATCACATTGGGCTCAGACAGGCAAGGCCTGTATGCTCCAGTCTAGGGAAACCCTATGAGGAGCTGTGGTCTTTGGAGCAGGAGAGGGAATGGGTTGGGGGATAGGCTACACTAGCCGGGCAGCGGGGTGATGTTAGCTCTCCAGGAACAGGGTTGGAGAGCCTTGGGCTGGATGTTGACATTCAGCCATTTTGATTTTGTGTTGCATCAGTGAGTGGACCTTGAGCTTCTGTTGGTGGGACTTGGCATAGCTGTATGATAAAACTAGGCCCTCCATAGTGATTGTTAAAAGTTTCTCTGCTGTCAGTAGACTCTATTGAAAGATGCTGGTGAATTATTTTGGTGTAGTCTTTTTATTTCATTTTCTGTTATTTAACCTTTATTTAACTAGGCAAGTCAGTTAAGAACAAATTATTATTTACAATGACTGCCTACCCCAGCCAAACCCTAACCCGGACGACACTGGGCCAATTGTGCGCCACCCTATGGGACTCCCAATCACGGCCGGTTGTGATACAGCCTGGAATCGAACCAGGGTCCGTAGTGACGCCACTAGCACTGAGATGCTGTGCCTTAGACTACTGCGCCACTCGGGTGCCATTTAAGCATGTAGCTAACTGTAGGCTATTTGTTTAGTCTAGCTAATTAACTTCAATGTCCCAGTTATTAACTTACAAAAATCACATTTTAGATTTAGTTTGTAGACTTTTATAAGTTTTCATGCTCAGGGACATATTCACTTGCTACTAGTTATTTTTTTTCCCTAACCTTCAAACAAATGATGGAATCGGAATGTTGTCTCCACAATTAATGGGATACTTAATGATTTTCATCAGTGCCATCTTCTTCCAAGCGCCCTTTATGAGGCCGTCATTGTAAATAAGAATTTGTTCTTAACTGATTTGCCTAGTAAAATTTTAAAAATCATCTACTTCCCCAGAGTCAGATCAACTTGTGGATACCATTTTTATGTCTGCATGCAGTTTGAAGAATGTTGCCAACTAGTTAGCATTGTCTCGCAAAACTACCTCTTAACTTCTTTCATACTGGACACAAAGATAAAAATGGTATAGATGAGTTTATCTCACTCTGCCAAAATCCAGAAGTATAATGGTTATCAATAGTATGTATATGGTGATGAGGTGTTTTGAATTTATGTCCCTAAGCTATTTGGCCTAATGCCAGAGGAATGTTGAGGTTAACCCACAAGACAGTAGACTTCTGGGGGATGTTTGTACACACATTGCTTTAGTCTGAACTTAAAGTAGCCAAAGGTTGTCCCCGTGACTGACCTAATTGTATGTTTGTATGCTGACTAAGGGAATGGGAAGTGTAACTTCTATGGAAGGAGACATAACTCCTATGTGTAAACGCAGTCGGTGTGCTATCTTAGCAAATAGCGCTACCTCTCTGAACTTGCCTCTAACTGAGGTTGGACCAGGGTCCTGCCTCGCCAACACACGTGAGCGCCAGTTGACCACTTACGAACCAGTTGAGTGACAGAAAAGGATCCAGTTCGATAGCACAATTGGTGAAATGTCAAGCTAGCTGTGGAGTGAGCTTGCCGTATGGCCTTATCTCATTATATAAACATAACACACGTTCCGTAGTTATCATCTGCAGTGACGTGCCATTTGTTGTTTTTATTAACACCTTAATACACAAGTGCACAATGCCCCAGTAATGTCAAATGGCCCCCCTTCGAGTTCCTCTTTCTTGGTGCTCACTCCCAACTTAGAGATAGAACTCGCAGCCAACAAGGAATTCTTGTTTTCCTAACATCTTCCCTCCTCTCTCTCCAGGCGCTCAGTTCGCTCCCGGAGTCGTTCGCCGCCTTTCTCCTCTTCCCGTCGCTCCTCCTCTCGCTCTCGCAACAAGAAGCATTCGTCCTCTGCCGGGGGGGGCGGGTCTCACAGCAGCCGGCCCACCAGCCGCTCCCCACCCTCCTCCCGCCTGCCACTCAACTCCAGCCTGGGGGCGGAGCTTAGCCGGAGGAAGAAGGAGCGCCAGGCTGCGGTGGCTGCAGCTCGTCCCCCCTCCCCTCCACCTTCCTCACGCAAGACCAAAGGGTCCACCTCACGCCCCCCTAAAGCTGAGCCCGAGAGAGTACCTGAGAGAGACTCTGTCCAAGCCACGGACCTCCAGCCTCCACCCATTGCACCCCAGCCCCAGGACACTGTTGGCGAAGAACACGGCTCTGCATCTCCACCCTCCATCTTCTCATCTCCTGCTCCCCCTCTGCCCCCCGGTCAGACGACCCCACTACCTCCACCTCCTCTGCCCTCCACCCATGTTGCCCAACTTCAGCCACCTACACCCCAGGGCCAGACTGAGTCCAGCCTTGCACCCTCCACAGCCCTCTCCTCCTCCTCATTGTCGTCTCCCCAGTCCAAATCTCCTGCCCCCATGCCCACACGCAGTCCTGCCCGTTTGACACCTATCCACAAGACCTCCACTCTGCCCCCCCTGCCTTTACCACCCATGCTAGTGGGAGACTGCCAGGACAGGTAAGCCATGAAACGCGCATACACACACACACACACACACCTGCCTGCAGTACAGTACTAGAATTCTGAACAGATTAACTGAATGCTCTGTAGGCGATGCTTTAGCTGCCATTAGATCACAAGTATGTCAAGTAGTAAAAACAGGCCTACAGGGGACTTAAAAATGATCACTAACTCCTTGCAGCCTTGTCAAATTCAGTGCTTCCTCTACAATGGACTGCACTGGCCAAAATGGCTGCCAAAGTGAAACTGTATTTCATGGGCCCCACATCCCTTTGTCATGGTAGTTTGGGATACATTTGTGCTACAGACATATAAGGAAAAGAAAATCCAAACTCACTAGAGAAACGATGATGCGGTGGAGTCATGACATGCTCTTTTTCTCTCCTTCCTTCTTTACCTTTGATCTCTCGCTCTCACTTCTCCTCTCTCCCTCCATCAGTCCGAAGAAGTCCACTCCTCCTCAGAGGTCTTCCAGGAAGGAGAAAGAGGTGCGGAATCGGCCGTCTCTGATCGACCTCCCGCTGCCCCCCACGCTGGCCGGAGGAGACCCCTCGCCCCCTCAGTCCCCCGTCTACAGAGCTCCACCTCCGCCCCAGTCCTCTCTCAAGAAGAGACCAAAGTCAGTCCCTATCTGCTCAACCGAACCCACCCTTCTTATCAATCCCCCCTTAACCACCTATCTACACTCATATTTTCCACAGCCCTCCTCTCCCATCGCAGCCTATTTCCTTTCAACAAAAATAAAAAAATGAGCATAAGATGGGACAAAGTTATCATCAAGGGCTTATTCCGCGAGGTAAAACATTTCCTAATAGCAAGTCTCCTCGGCTCTCCTGTCTAGGTTTTGCTGTCCACGCTATGGCGAACGCAAACAGACACAGAGCGACTGGGGCAAACGCTGCGTGGACAAGTTTGACATCATCGGCATTATCGGGGAGGGCACCTACGGCCAGGTGTACAAGGCCAAGGACAAAGACACCGGTGAGAGCCCCGTGTGCCGCCCTTTCACTGGCATACCTGTGTTTCGTTGTTCTTGAGAGCGGCACAAATGATCACCACGCCTGCGGTATGTGTGTATGCTATGGGGTGTTGTGACTGATCTCGCCTCCCCGTGTCCCCTTTGCTCTAGCCTCTCTGTGTGTGTCTTTCAGAGGAGTTTGAAATTAAGCAGGAGACACATTTCCGTTGGGCGTCCGTGTACATTGGACAAATGTGTTTTATTTAGCACATTTATTAAACTTTTGATCAGGACAATCAACAGAGTTGGAACCATAAAGCAGACATTTTCATCCACCCCCTACAGTGGACAATGACATAATCTGTAATGTTCATGTTGTTCTACCTGCCCTCCAAGGTGAGCTGGTGGCTCTGAAGAAGGTGCGTCTAGACAATGAGAAGGAGGGCTTCCCCATCACGGCCATCCGAGAGATCAAGATCCTCCGCCAGCTCAACCACCGCAGTGTGGTCAACATGAAGGAGATCGTCACAGACAAACAGGACGCACTGGACTTCAAGAAGGACAAAGGTGTGTGGAAAGGGAGACTGTGTGTGTGTGGTGTGGGTTGTGCTTGGTGTATGTCTGTGCCTGTATGCGTGTGTATGCACATCCTCCTTACCCCTGCCTGTCCCATCAGGTGCCTTCTACCTGGTGTTTGAGTACATGGATCATGACCTGATGGGTCTGCTGGAGTCGGGGCTGTGTCAGTTCTCCCAGGAACACGTGAGGAGCTTCATGAGACAGCTGATGGAGGGGCTGGACTACTGCCACAAGAAGAACTTCCTGCACAGAGACATCAAGTGCTCCAACATACTGCTCAACAACAGGTACTAGTGTAGCATGGTAATGTCACTGTACCAAAACGTCATGATACTTATGATACCAGCATTTTAACATACCGTAGTACAGTTTCGTATGATACTACTGAATCTTTCGGCCCTACCGATCTAAAGAACCTGCTGTTATAAAATGTTTATAAAGTCAGTTGAATTGAAGCATCAGTCTCTTGTTTGCACAGGTCCACTTCACTTTCATGCTCATATCACGAATGGCCAGCCAGCCTCATCCCCTGCCAGCCCTCACTCACCTGCTTCTCTCAGCATCCCCTCCCAGCCCTCACTCACCTGCTTCTCTCAGCATCCCCTCCCAGCCCTCACTCACCTGCTTCTCTCAGCATCCCCTCCCAGCCCTCACTCACCTGCTTCTCTCAGCATCCCCTCCCAGCCCTCACTCACCTGCTTCTCTCAGCATCCCCTCTTCATGTACATCTATTCCTCCATTAGTTTTTCAAATATAATTTATCCGTGATGGCGAGTGGGGGTGCAGACCCTGATAAGTCTCCTGTTAGATGTGTACATTTTGTTACATTGGAGCAGCGCACAGTTCGAGCAATGTTGATACATTGTATAATTTCATCGCCTGTTATAACCAAGAACACAGGCCAGTCTGAGTGGACGTTGCATGTTAACTGTCACACAGCCCCTTAGTGTCAGAGGGGGGAAACGGAGCACTGCTTCATGACAGGCATGCTTGCAGCTTTACAGCAAAGAAAAGAGCTCGTCTCGAGCCTAAACTGCAGTAACAACAAAACGTCTGAGCAATATTACTAGAGATACCTTTTTGTCTTTCTAGCAGGATTCGTGCGCATTTTATATAATTTCACAAACCATGTCGCGGGCAGTTTTATACTAATCCCGAGGTTCTGACGTTGTTCAGTCATGTTACCTAGCTAGCTAACAACCTGGTAACTTGACAGATAGGTTTAGACTCATTTGATTGGCACAGGAAGGAAGGACAAGAGTCTGCTACTCATGAGATGTGCTTCAAAGCTAGATTCATATATGCCTAATGTAAGCCTAAACTATGTATAAAAAAAAATATTTCTCTAAATTAAAAAATTCTGTTTGGTTCCTAACGTTTGAAAAGTTGGGAGCAGTGTGTGTGTGTGTGTGTGTGTGAGAGGGAGAGGTGTGTGTGAGAGGGAGACTGGGAGAGTGTGTGGGTAGGTGAGAGGGATACTGAGAGAGGTGTGTGTGAGAGGGAGACTGAGAGAGCGTGTGGGGGGGTGTGTGTGTTTGTGGGAGAGAGAGAGGTGTGTGTGAGAGGGAGACAGAGAACGTGTGTGTGTTTGTGGGAGAGAGAGAGGTGTGTGTGTGAGAGGGAGACTGAGAGAGTGTGTGGGGGAGTATGTGTGTTCGTGGGAGAGAGAGAGGTGTGTGTGAGAGGGAGACTGAGAGAGCGTGTGGGGGTGTGTGTGTTTGTGGGAGAGAGAGGTGTGTGTGAGAGGGAGACAGAGAACGTGTGGGGGGGTGTGTGTGTTTGTGGGAGAGAGAGAGGTGTGTGTGTGAGAGGGAGACAGAGTGTGTGTGGGGGGTGTGTGTGGGAGAGAGAGGTGTGTGTGAGGGAGACTGAGAGCGTGTGGGGTGTGTGTGTGTTTGTGGGAGAGAGAGGTGTGTGTGAGAGGGAGACTGAGAGAGCGTGTGGGGGGGTGTGTGTCTTTGTGGGAGAGAGAGAGAGGTGTGTGTGAGAGGGAGACTGAGAGAGCGTGTGGGGGTGTGTGTGTTTGTGTGAGAGAGAGAGAGGTGTGTGTGAGAGGGAGACTGAGAGAGCGTGTGGGGGGGTGTGTGTGTGTGGGGGCGCGGGGTGTGCGTGAGAGGGAGACAGAGAGAGGTGTGTGAGAGGGAGACAGAGAGCGTGTGGGGGGGTGTGTGAGAGGGAGACTGAGAGAGCGTGTGGGGGGGTGTGTGTGTTTGTGGGAGAGAGAGAGGTGTGTGTGAGAGGGAGACTGAGAGGGGGTGTGTGTGTGTTTGTGGGAGAGAGAGAGGTGTGTGTGAGAGGGAGACTGAGAGGGGGTGTGTGTGTGTTTGTGGGAGAGAGAGAGGTGTGTGAGAGGGAGACTGAGAGGGGGTGTGTGTGTGTTTGTGGGAGAGAGAGAGGTGTGTGTGAGAGGGAGACTGAGAGGGGGTGTGTGTGTGTTTGTTTACTGAAGAGAAAGGTGTCGTGCAGCGTTTTCCCCTTACTGCTCCAATTAAATTTTTACATTTGCATTTGCTGGCTGGTCGCTGAGATGGTTCACTGCCCATTTTTAAATGATAGTTCTACAGTGCTCGTTTTAAAGGTAGACTCAACGAGATGACGAGCAGCACCGCAGAGAGTGAGCTGAGTGTGATGCAAGACTTTTCCTGTCACACAGAGTATCTGTGATTCACGCTGCTACAACATCGTATGTACGGGACAAAAACAGCGGCCGAGTTCAGCCTCGCGCTTCAACGCTCTTTAGTTGTCGTGGAAATTGACCCACTACTGCTGTTTACTTTGTGCATCTAACGTCATCTCGCTGAGTCTACCTTTAATGTAAGCAGTTCCCCAAGGAGGGAAAAGCATAGCTTTGCCGGTCCCTGCTATAAACAATTGACACACTAACCTAGAATGTTATGGTAATAGCAACGGTAGTAGTTTGTGTGGTTTGAGTAGTGAGCACAGGGAGTTGTTTGAAATGATTGTTGTAGCTATAGTAGGATTGGGATTTCCCTTTCGATTGGTCCTGTTTTCAACGAGCAACGTTCTACCATGGGAATTCAAATGCCCTTTCCTCTGCCTCGCTGTTGTGATTGAATTATTCACTTCTGTAGTTAGGGTTGTGTAAGGTAACAGCTGTAGAATGTAATACGTTGTCTTGTTATGGAGTTTGATTCTCTGTCTAACTTCTTTATCTCTCTCCTTGTGCAGTGGTCAGATCAAACTGGCTGACTTTGGTTTGGCCCGCCTCTACAACTCGGAGGAAAGGTGAGACTTGGATTTCTTGCTTTGGAGCAACGATGACATCATCATAAAGTCAGAGGTCCTTCCTGCCCCTGGTTCAGTCCTTTTAAACTGTGACCCTCACACGGGCCTTTTCTCATTTGGGAAAAATCCCGTCCTTCACCCTCTCCTATGTCCTCTCTGTGACCCGGAAACCGATAAGTGGTCAAGGAAATGTAAATTTGTTAGTAGGCGACCGGAACAGTGTCCTTCCCTCCTTGATGGCCACCTTTCATGAGGATTGTCATGTGTATCCTACCAGAGTCCTTCACGGAAGAGTTTTGATATCTGCCACACCCCCTTTGAATCCGCTTTTGTTTTGTTGGAGGAGAAAAGCATGCACACAAACAATATGCTGCTTATCGTTTTATCTAGATCTAGTTTTATCACGTTACTCATTTGGGATCCACCCCTGTAAACCTAATTTGCCTGATGATCCGCGAGTGGAGGAGTCTCATTTCATACAAGCACATTTACATCCACGTTCCCTCACCTCGATTACCTTTTTCAAAAGAAGGCAAGAGAGGACGTGGGAGTTGAGCAAATCCAATTGAGAAAAGGCCTCTGTTGCCATTGTGGTCCGAATGAAAACATCTATCTATTCCAGTGATTCCCCACTAAGTGGTGCTGTGTCCTGTATAAAGAGGTTCTGCCTCTATCAGCCCATTGTTGAGAGATGAATTATGGGTGTTTGGGCACTGGAGAGCATAGTAAAGGTACTGTATCTGTGTGTTATATCTGAATGTCCCCTTCCCTGCTCCCTCCAGTCGACCCTACACTAATAAAGTAATCACGCTATGGTACCGCCCCCCTGAGCTCCTCCTGGGAGAGGAGAGGTACTCTCCAGCCATCGACGTCTGGAGCTGCGGGTTAGTACACACTCACCTTGCCCACACACAGATTCTGTACATGCCCAAGAACACTCATTCCCTGTGCAGGTTTATTGGCGCACAAACATTTCATTCGCACATATATTCTCCAATCGAACAAGTTCTACGTAGGAGAAGAGATTGTACTTACCTTATTTTTCCACATGGTGTCACCATAAAACTGCTATATCATTTTGACTGACGTAGTCAGAGCTCTAAACCTGATGATTGGCAGATAATTATCACTCTTAACAAATCCTAACTCAAGATTTGTGAATGCTTTTTAAATGTTTATATATATATATATAATGTGAGTGGCCAACATTGTCCATTGACTGTTTGTGCACAGGTGTATTCTGGGAGAACTGTTCACCAAGAAGCCCATTTTCCAGGCCAATCAGGAGCTGCTGCAGTTAGAGTTGATCAGGTATGCTGCTATTGCCCCCTGCTGCCTGGGAGACTGCATCTCCACATTACAATCCTGTCTGACATGGCAGCAACCTATTTCTTAAATAGCAGCCATACTCAACAAGCAGACTGCAGTCCAGACCCAGAATGGGGTCAATACGGACCACGGGTCCTGACTTTCTTGTTTTTGGAACTAGGGCTTTCAACCTACTGCGTTTGAGTGCAATTTCTACATTTGGAAGTGCATGGGCAGGTTCCCTCTTATGTCATTCACTGACAGATCTTAAAGAGCTGTTTTTAACTTGTCAGAAATATCCAGTTGATGTCCGCTAGATAGCTAAGTTTACCAGCTACCTAAATCTTGTAGTTATCATGGCCAAATGATGTGCCCAGGGGTCTCGACCCACATTGGTCCCCCATTTTAGATTTTGTTGAGTCACTCGGGTATCATTTGAACAAAACAGAAAAGGCAAAATGTGTAGACTTGCAGGCAATTAGCTTATTAAAAGTATGTTCTCTCATACAAGAGGGGAGTGAATCATTTTGGGTCGTATGGGTTGCGAGGTTGGGGGTTGTTACTACGTTGATAAATGACTTCCCATCCGGACCTTTGCCGCCTTGGATATTTGTGTGACTGGACCTTCTCAAATAGGAGTTCAATACCCCTGCTATATATTGCACTACTTTTGACCAGAGCTCTAAGGGCCTTGGTCAAAAGCGTTGCACTATATAGGGAATGGGGTGCCATCTGGGATAGGGCCCATGTTTACCACAGCTCTAACTCTCTCCCTCTCTGTCTCAGTCGTCTGTGTGGGAGCCCCTGTCCCGCTGCCTGGCCTGACGTCATCAAGCTGCCCTACTTCAACACCATGAAGCCCAAGAAACAGTACCGCCGACGGCTACGCGAGGAGTTTGCCTTGTACGTAACATGACATACATACACACCATGGGATTTTATTGTCCTTTCATCAATCTGATTGTTGTGGCAGTACATCAGATGTCGATGCTATTTGTTTGACTCAAATTTGTCTCTCTCTCTGTCAGTCTGCCTGCTCAGGCCCTGGACCTGCTGGACCGCATGCTGACCCTTGACCCTGCGCGGCGCTGCACGGCCGAACAAGCCCTCAATAGTGACTTCCTGTGTAACGTGGAGCCCAGCAAGATGTCCCCGCCCAAGTGAGGACCTTGTCTTTGCACTTTCCTTTCCTGGGCCCATTACATCTAGAGAACAACCTCAAACTATCCACCACCATACTCCCAACAACCCTATTGCTTTCTTTCTGTCACACCAACACCCCTCTCGATTTCTTTCCCATACACCTAACTTTGCCTCTCTTTCTGTTTCTCTCCCTCATGCTTTCATCACCCTTTGCTCCTGTATCTCTCTGTCTCTCCAGTCTCCCTCATTGGCAGGACTGCCACGAGCTGTGGAGTAAGAAACGGAGGCGCCAGCGTCAGAGCGGGCAGCCCGAGGATGTGCCTGTGCCCAAAGTGCCCCGTAAGGACCCCTCAGGGGCTTCCAGTGGAGAGAACAGCCGGCCCCAAGCCAGCCCAGCTGGAGCCCCGCCCCCTCCGCCCGGAAGACCACCCTCCTCAGCCATCTCAGCCAATGAGCTAGCAGGTCAGGCCGACACAGTAGTCACAGTTCGCTACTATAGAGGAACATACCCTTATCCAAATGTCTCCTTGGTTAGATAGTATCTGCACAGGCAGATGAGGGTTGTTGTAAGTCTATAATGTGAACACATGTTGTCTCCATACACTCTCAGCAGGCTGCTGTCTACAGTATGTGTGACCATTGTCTCTCTCCCATCAGGCCTGGGTGCTGCGGCGGAGCAGCTGAACCAGACAGAGCTGGCTGTACTGTTGAACCTGCTGCAGAGACAGACAGACCTCAGCCTGCCTCAGATGGCCCAGCTCCTCAACGTCTCCTCTAACCCAGAGAGCCAGCAGCAGCTAGAGACCCTTAGCCAGTCCCTGTCTGCCCTGACCGAGGCCTCCCATCACCGGGGGGCCTCAGAGGATCAGGGTCCGGCTAGGTCCCAGCCCCCCGAACCTCCCCCAGAGCCTCAGGAGCCCTCCCCGCACCACAGCGAGCCGCCCCTCAGCCAGGACGACCAGACCAACCTCCTGGCCCTCCTATTGGGCCAGCTCATTAAGCCACAGGCCGGGGGGGCTGAGCAAGGCGACGAGAGCAATGGCGTCCAATCAGAGGAGGCTGTGACTCGCGGTTCGTCTGCCTCCACTGCTGATCGCAAGGGCAAGTCTGGGTTCAGTCTCTAGGGGGAGGGGCAGAGAGCACTGGGTCAGGGGGATCTCACAGGGGACTGGTGGACGAGGGGGAGGAGACTGGGCACAGGGAGACGCCCCGTCATAGCTTCCCTGTCATGGTGCGGATCTTGTCATCAATTATTTTTCTGCTTACCATAAAGCAGTTGTAAATTCCTTTATAAACGAGCTGATAAGATGAAAGATCTTAACTAAATGGCAAATCGGAAGAAAGATTCCACGGTTACTTTAAATATATTTTGAGGAAGATGAGTTTTATGTTGTCTAGACCCACCTCTTCTCAACAACAGTTACACACCCCTACCCACCTTTTGTCTGTCTCACCTGTCTCCCACTTCAAAGGCTACTTTCACCCACTCAGTCACACATAGGTGGAAACATACCATACATGAAGTTGGCAAGTTCTCAAGATGTCTGACCAGGGAGTGGCTTCGGACGGCCCAGGTCACATGGACTGGGCTTTGGGCACAAGGACTTTTGTCATTGGTGTGAATGTAAACTAAGAGAAGGTTTGTAGTTTTACAGCGTTAGAAAGACAATGGTTCACACTGCACTCTTCCCTTTCACTCCTGCCTCTGTCACCCTGTTTTCTTTTCCCTCTTTCTCTCTCATTTCTCCATTTGTTAAAGCAGGTTTCTTGGATTGTTCTTCCTTCCATAAAAATATATTGATTTAAAACCCGTCTGTAGTGTCAACATTTTTATGAAGAAAGTCTAATAAATTATCAAGCAAAAATAAATGTTTTGAACCTTAGACTTCACCTGCATGTCTTTCATTTAACTTTTATTTAAATCGCACATTTTACATTTTATTTTTGTATGTTGTCTTTTACATTAGACCTTGGAAATCATCCAATGCTAGTAAAGCGTTCTCTGTAGACTGTATCTGTAGTCACCCTGCTGTTGTCACTTAAAGCAACAACCATGTTGCCTAGGAAACAACTGTAGCAGCAGTGTTGCCCGGTAGCCATGACAGCAGACTGAGAAGGCATCTCGCTCTGTCTCAGCTTTATGCACCCCCCCAAACTTCAGGTTTGACCCCTCCCTATCCATAATAACCCATGCTCTTATTGTTGTTGAAATATAACTTGAGTGTCTGTCAGGGTTGAACAAACTCTAAGGAGAGAATCCCCCTCTACTATGTAAAGCGCTTTGGGTGTCTTGAAAAGCGCTATATACGTCCGATCGATTATTATTGTTATGAACCCCCCCATGTCCTGCGTCTTTCTTTTGTTGTTCACATACGTGTGTGTGAATAAATGTTATGTTGATTATTTAGGCCGCTATGAGGTATTTTGATATTCCATCTGTCTCTCAACATTACAACTTGTCTGTCAACATTCAAAAATGTTACTTAATTAAGGATTTTATAACATACCAGTCACCAGGAACCAAAATGGGAGAAATAACACAGGTGGCACACCTCCAGACTAATTTAGAGAATGAACATTTATCATAATCACAATTGTGGTATTTAGTAGCAGTATCAACCCATGACAACTACACGTATTACACATCCAATTAAAACAGTAGCCTATTGAAAATATTTGTTGAGTGGTTGGTGAGCGTCCTGGTAGGAATGGTACATGATCTCCCTCTGCTGGCCAAGGTGGGAAATATAGCTGTACGTTGTCTAGACCCCACTCACAAACACTTACCTGGTTCTCTGGGATGTTTCACTAAAGGGAATTGAATAAAAATGTGTCTGTAGTGTAGATGGCACAAATGTCCAGCTGAAATCTCACTAACTTGAGTGCTTTGTGTTTCTTGTAAATATCTTATTGACTGTAAATATCTTATTGACTGTCTTTTCTCTGACTTCCCTCAGACTGTGCAGTCACCAAGCGGAAGCAGCAGATCGGAACAAATCAGGTCCCCCCATCCTCTGAGCGACGTCCCCCTTCTCCGCCTGGCCCTCCACCCTCAGCCCTCCTCCCCCCTGGCCAGCAGCAGCCCAGCTCTGAACCCCAGCCCGGGCCCGGTCAGGACATCAGTCCAGCGGTGGCAGCCGCCCTGCTGCAGCTCATTTCCCAGCAGGACCCAGAGGCTGGGGCCCCCCAGCGCAGCAGTGACCACTCCCCTGCCGTGGGCACCCCTGTCCGGGGACAGCCACCCCCTGCCTGGACGACTGACTCCCCTAAACCATCTCCTGCCAGAGAGCCTCCTACTAGCATGGAATCTGCTGCCTCTGCTATCCCAGCACAGTTCCCCAAGGACCAGGACCTCCGCTTTGCCCACAGGACCGCTCGCTGATCCTGGGTGGGCCTGTTTAGAGACCTGGGTACAGTGGGCCGACCTACAGGGACAGGAGCCAGGGACACCTACAGTACTGATAATGATGATACTATAGACCAGTCTCTAGGTGAGAACAGAAGAGCAGCTCACCTGAGCAGGTTGTGTATATTGGAAGATGTGAGGTAGATGGCTGCGAGATTGTTAGTCTGGAGGAAAGAGCAGGTCGTTGGGTCAGGATGTTATTGTGAAGATGGACGGTGTTTGGCTAAAGGACAAACTTAGCCCCACTCTAGACAGACAGTCTGGGGTTGGGCCGTGGTGAGGTGCTAGACCTGGAGGTGGGACAAACTTCCACACCCTTCAATCACTAACACTGCCCCTCCTGGACCTCATGACTTGTTGAAGAAGTTGGATCCTAACGAGTTCCACACATGGAATGTGATCAGCTGTGATTTCCTTTTGTTTACTTTGCAACTCAAATGATTGTTATGTCTACTGCAGTGCCCTCTAAAGATGAGGCTATCAGTGGGTTTTGGAGTCTGGTGTCCTCACTCCTCTTCATCGGCAGTTGAATGGGTGGGGGTTGGTGTCTGCTATGTATGACACCGGTGGAACAAAGAACAAGTCTGAAATGTAGAGGTGGTTAACTGGGGGTACAGATGGAAAACATTGGGACTGAGAGTTGGTTAACTACTCAGTCTCATCTCGCTAGCTGGCTCCTGACTTTCGACCTTGTGCCTCCTTTGTGACCTTAGCAACCCCTGAATGATCTTTGCCCGCAGGGAAGTGTTGGGTTGTTTCTCATGTTCTGGAAGGCACATTAACAAGAGAAGGCATGGCTCAAAATTCATTAGCATACCTTGTGTCCTTGGCCAAAGGTACTGTAAAATAAGGTATTCGGATCTCAGTCCTATCTCCCCTTGTCTCTCTCGCTCAATCCATGTATGTCAGCCTCGGTTAGCTTTCCCATGTAGAAATTAACGTGTTCATTCTCAAACGTTCTCTCTCTAGTAAACAGGTACATGTGCCTCTAACCCTAGTACTCCCTCTGCTACACACTGACAGAAAACACAAACTCTGACACTGTGTCATTAACTGCTCTACTATACTCACTAGTCAGTCTTTCATTGACCCTCTGGTCACAGCTAGCAAGCCGGTCGCCCAACCCCGTAGCAACTGGACACCTATAGACCTACACACACACACCTCTCCAAAGCTTTCCCTGACGATCTCTGATAGCCTTGTTATCTTTTGCCTCCCTGCCTAACTCTGTGCAGCAAATATGTTTTTGTGTGATTATTTTCTACTTTAAAGACAAAGTTACATGTTAAAAATATGGTCCATGGTTTTGTTTCCTTTGTTTTGGGAAGGGAGAAATTGAGAAGAGATCTGACTTTGGGTTTCATGTGACCATGTGACTGTAAGAGATGATATTTTGTAATATGTTTTCTCGGTTCAATTTATTAAAGGAAATCATGCGACCAGAAAGTTTTAAAATGTTATTTGCTTTATTCTCTTGTCATGTACACCAAACATCAGCTCTGACAAATTGAAAACCCTAGTCATTGGCTACTCCATTACCCGCAGTATTAGACTTAAAACGAATCATCCAGAGATCATACACTGTTTACCAGGGGGCGGGGCTACCGACGTTAAGGATAATCTGAAGATGGGGCTGGCTAAAGCTAAAACTGGCGAGTGTAGAGATATTGTTAACCACGTCGGCACCAACGATGTTAGGATGAAACAGTCCGAGGTCACCAAGCGCAACATAGCTTCAGCGTGTAAATCAGCTAGAAAGATGTCGGCATCGAGTAATTGTCTCTGGCCCCCTCCCAGTTGGGGGGGAGTGATGAGTTCTACAGCAGAGTCTCACAACTCAATCGCTGGTTGAAAACTGTTTTCTGCCCCTCCCAAAATATAGAATTTGTAGATAATTGGCCCTCTTTCTGGGACTCACCCACAAACAGGACCAAGCCTGGCCTGTTGAGTGACGGACTCCATCCTAGCTGGAGGGGTGCTCTCATCTTATCTACCAACATAGATGGCTCTAACTCCTCTAGCCCCACAATGAAATATGGTGCAGGCCAGGCAGTAGGCTGTTAGCCAGCCTGCCAGCTTAGTGGAGTCTGCCACTAGCACAGTCAGTGTAGTCAGCTCAGCTATCCCCATTGAGACTGTGTCTGTGCTTCGACCTAGATTGGGCAAAACTAAACATGGGGGGTTCGCTTTAGCAATCTCACTAGAATAAAGACCTCCATTCCTGCCATTATTGAAAGAGATTGTGATATTTCACATCTCAAAATATGGCTACTTAATGTTAGATCCCTCACTTCAAAGGCAATGAACTAATCACTGATCATAATATTGATGTGATTGGCCTGACTGAAACATGGCTTAAGCCTGATGAATTTACTGTTAAATGAGGCCTCACCTCCTGGTTATACTAGTGACCATGTCCCCCGTGCATCCCGCAAAGGTGGAGGTGTTGCTAACATTTACGATAGCAAATTTCAATTTACAAAAAAAAAAACGTTTTCGTTTTTTTGGAGCTTCTAGTCATGAAGTCTATGCCGCCTACTCAATCACATTTTATAGATACTGTTCACGGGGCTCCTGGGCCATATACAGTGTTCCTCACTGAGTTCCCTGAATTCCTATTGGACCTTGTCATAGCAGATAATATTCTAATTTTTGGTGATTTTAATATTCACATGGAAAAGTCCACAGACCCACTCCAAAAGGCTTTCGGAGCCATCATCGACTCAGTGGGTTTTGTACAACATGTCTCCGGACCTACTCACTGTCACATTCATACGCTGGACCTAGTTTTGTAAATGTTGTGGATCTTAATAATTTTCCTCATAATCCTGGACTATCGGACCACCATTTTATTACATTTGCAATCGCAACAAATAATCTGCTCAGACCCCAACTAAGGAGCATCAAAAGTTGTGCTATAAATTCTAAGACAACCCAAAGATTACTTGATGCCATTCCAGACTCCCTCTGCCTACCCAAGGATGTCAGAGGACAAAAATCAGTTAACCACCTAACTGAGAAACTCCATTTAACCTTGTGCAATACCCTAGATGCAGTTGCACCCCTAAAAACAAAAAACATTTGTCATAAGAAACTTGCTCCCTGGTACACAGAAAATACCCGAGCTCTGAAGCAAGCTTCCAGAAAATTGGAATGGAAATGGCGCCACACCAAACTGGAAGTCTTCCGACCAGCTTGGAAAGACAGTACCGTGCAGGACAGAAGAGCCCTCACTGCTGCTCGATCATCCTATTTTTCCAACTTAATTGAGGAAAATAAGAACAATCAGAAATGTATTTTTGATACTGTCGCAAAGCTAACTTAAAAAGCAGCATTCCCCAAGAGAGGATGGGTTTCACTTCAGCAGTAATAAATTCATGAACTTTGAGGAAAAGATCATGATCATTAGAAAGCAAATTACGGACTCCTCTTTAAATCTGCGTATTCCTCCAAAGCTCAGTTGTCCTGAGTCTGCACAACTCTGCCAGGACCTAGGATCAAGAGAGACTTGTGTTTCAGTACTATATATCTTGATACAATGATGAAAATAATCATGGCCTCTAAACCTTCAAGCTGCATACTGGACCCTATTCCAACTAAACTACTGAAAGAGCTGCTTCCTGTGCTTGGCCCTCCTATGTTGAACATAATAAACGGCTCTCTATCCACCGGATGTGTACCAAACTCGCTAAAAGTGGCAGTAATAAAGCCTCTCTTGAAAAAGCCAAATCTTGACCCAGAAAATATAAAAAACTATCGGCCTATATCAAATCTTCCATTCCTCTCTAAAAATTTTGAAAAAGCTGTTGCACAGCAACTCACTGCCTTCCTGAAGACAAACAATGTATATGAAATGCTTCAGTCTGGTTTTAGACCCCATCATAGCACTGAGACTGCACTTGTGAAGGTGGTAAATGACCTTTTAATGGCGTCAGACCGAGGCTTTGCATCTGTCCTCGTGCTCCTAGACCTTAGTGCTGCTTTTGATACCATCGATCACCACACTCTTTTGGAGAGATTGGAAACCCAAATTGGTCTTCACGGACAAGTTCTGGCCTGGTTTCAGTGTTCGGTGTTCCTCAATGTTCCGTTTTAGGACCACTATTGTTTTCACTATATATTTTACCTCTTGGGGATGTCATTCGAAAACATAATGTAACTTTCACTGCTATGCGGATGACACACAGCTGTACATTTCAATGAAACATGGTGAAACCCCAAAATTGCCCTAGCTAGAAGCATGTGTTTCAGACATAAGGAAGTGGATGGCTGTAAACTTTCTACTTATAAACACTGACAAAACAGAGATGCTTGTTCTAGGTCCCAAGAAACAAAGAGATCTTCTGTTGAATCCGACAATTAATCTTGATGGTTGTACAGTCGTCTCAAATAAAACTGTGAAGGACCTCTGCGTTACTCTGGACCCTGATCTCTCTTTTGACGACTGTTTCAAGGACAGCTTTTTTCCCATCTACGTAACATTGCAAAAATCAGAAACTTTCTGTCCGAAAATTATGCAGAGAAATTAATCCATGATTTTGTTACTTCTACTGCAATGCTCTACTTTCCAGCTACCCAGATAAAGCACTAAATAAACTTCAGTTATTGCTAAATACAGCTGCTAGAATCCTGACTAGAACCCAAAAAATGTATCATATTACTCCAGTGCTAGCCTCCCTACACTGGCTTCCTGTTAAGGCAAGGGCTGATTTCAAGGTTTTACTGCTAATCTACAAAGCATTACATGGGCTTGCTCCTACCTATCTTTCCGATTAGGTCCTGCCGTACATACCTACCACGTACGCTACGGTCACAAGACGCAGGCCTCCTAATTGTCCCTAGAATTTCTAAGCAAACAGCTGGAGGCAGGGCTTTCTCCTATAGAGCTCCATTTATATGGAATGGTCTGCCTACCCATGTGAGAGACGCAGACTCAGTCTCAGTCTTTACTGAAGACTCATCTCTTTAGTGGGTCATATGATTGAGTGTAGTCTGGCCCAGGAGTGTGAAGGTGAACGGAAAGGCTCTGGAGCAACGAACCGCCCTTGCTGTCTCTGCCTGGCCGGTTCCCCTCTCTCCACTGGGATTCTCTGCATCATTGGCTTACTGGTGCTCTTCCATGCCGTCCCTAGGAGGGGTGCGTCACTTGAGTGGGTTGAGTCACTGACGTGGTCTTCCTGTCTAGGTTGGCACACCCTCTTGGGTTGTGCCGTGGCGGAGATCTTTGTGGGCTATACTCGGCCTTATCTCAGGTAAGTTGGTGGTAGAAGATATCCCTCTAGTGGTGTGGGGGCTGTGCTTTGGCAAAGTGGGTGGGGTTATATCCTGCCTGTTTGGCCCTGTCAAGGGGGGGTCATCGGATGGGGCCACAGTGTCTCTTGACCCCTCCTGTCTCAGCCTCCAGTATTTATGCTGCAGTAGTTCATGTGTCGGGGGGCTAGGGTCAGTCTGTTATATCTGGATAACTTCTCCTGTCTTATCCGGTGTCCTGTGTGAATTTAAGTATGCTCTCTCTAATTCTCTCATTTTTTCTCTCTCTCGGAGGACCTGAGCCCTAGGACCGTGCCTCAGGACTACCTGGCATGATGACTCCTTGCTGTCCCCAGTCCACCTGGCCGTGCTGCTGCTCCAGTTTCAACTGTTCTGCCTGCGGCTATGGAACCCTGACCTGTTCACCGGACGTGCTACCTGTCCCAGACCTGCTGTTTTCAACTCTCGAGAGACAGCAGTAGCGGTAGAGATACTCTTAATGATCGGCTATGAAAAGCCAACTGACATTTACCCTTGAGGTGCTGACTTGCTGCACCCTCAACAACTACTGTGATTATTATTATTTGACCATGGTCATTTATGAACATTTGAACATATTGGTCATGTTCTGTTATAATCTCCACCCGACATAGCCAGAAGAGGACTGGCCACCCCTCCTTGCCTGGTTCCTCTCTAGGTTTCTTCCTAGGTTTTGGCCTTTCTAGGGAGTTTTTCCTAGCCACCGTGCTTCTACACCTGCATTGCTTGCTGTTTGGGGTTTTAGGCTGGGTTTTTGTACAGCACTTTGAGATATCAGCTGATGTAAGAAGGGCTATATAAATACATTTGATTTGATTTGATTAGGAACACCTTCCCAATATTGAATTGTAGCCTTTTTGCCCTCAGAACAGCCTCAATTAGTTGTGGCATGGACTCTACAAGGTGTCGAAAGCATTCCACAGGGATGCTGTCCCATGTTGACTCTCATGCTTCCCACAGTTGTGTAGATGTCTTTTGGGTGGTAGGCCATTCTTGATGCATATGGGAAACTCTTGAGTGTGAAAAACCCAGCAGCGTTGCAGTTCTTGAAACAAACCAATGCACCTGGCACAGACTACCATACCCTGTTAAAGGCACTTAAATCTTTTGTCCCTCTGAATGGCACACATACACAATCCATAGCCCGGTTCCTCTCTCGGTTTCTTCCTAGGTTTTGGCCTTTCTAGGGAGTTTTTCCTAGCCACCGTGCTTTTACACCTGCATTGTTTGCTGTTTGGGGTTTTAGGCTGGGTTTCTGTACAGCACTTTGAGATATCAGCTGATGTACGAAGGGCTATATAAATCAATTTGATTTGATTTGATGTCTCAATTGTCTCAAGGCTTAAAAATCCTTTAACCTGGTTCCCCTTCATCTATACTGATTTAAGTGGATTTAACAACAGACATCAAAAAGGTATCATAGGTTTTTACCTGGATTCACCTGGTCAGTCTATATTATATAGACTCTATAGACTCTATATTATATATTATATAGACTCTATAACATGGAAAGAGCAGGTTGTAGTGGAGCAGGTTGAGAGCTTCAAGTTCCTTGGTGTGGAGCAGGTTGAGAGCTTCAAGTTCCTTGGTGTCCACATCACCAACAAACTAGAATGATCCAAACACACCAAGACAGTCGTGAGGAGGGCACGACAAAGCCTATTCCCCCTCAGGAAACCAAAAAGATGTGGCATGGGTCCTCAGATCCTCAAAAGGTTATACAGCTGCAACATCGAGAGCATCCTGACTGGCTGCATCACTGCCTGGTACGGCAACTGCTCGGCCTCCGACCGCAAGGCACTACAGAGGGTTGTGCGTACGGCCCAGTACATCACTGGGGCTAAGCTGCCTGCCATCCAGGACCTCTACACCAGGCGGTGTCAGAGGAAGGCCCTAAACATTGACAAAGACCCCACCCACCCCAGTCATAGACCGTTCTCTCTACTACCGCATGGCAAGCTGTACTGAAGCCCCAAGTCTAGGACCAAAAGGCTTTTCAACAGCTTTTACCGCCAAACCATAAGACTCCTGAACAGATAATCAAATGGTTACCGGACTATTTGCATTGTGTCGTCCCCCCTTTACATTGCTGCTACTCTCTGTTTACCATATATGCATAGTCACTTTAACAATATATTGTTGTACATACTACCTCAATTGGACATTGGCTACCTGCAATATCTGCATTGCGTCCCACCACCCGCCAACCGCTCTTTTACGCTACTGCTACTCTCTGTTCATCATATATGCATAGTCACTTTAACCATACCTACATGTACATACTACCTCAATCAGCCTGACTAACAGGTGTCTGTCTGTATGTAGCCTCGCTACTGTTACTATTCAGTTTTTACAGGTTTTTTCCCCCCTTACTTAACTATTGTTCACCTAATACCTATTTTTTTAATTAAAAATTGCACTGTTGGTTAGGGCCTGTAAGTAAGCATTTTTCTACACCTGTTGTATTCGGCGCACGTGACAAAGAAACTTTGATTTGATGTTAATGTTTTGTATGCTCAGTGTATTTTGCTTGTTAGAATTCAGAATGGCCACTAGGTGGCACATTGAATCATCTTTCTCTCACTCTCTCTCACACATACACACAGGGCCGCTGGAAAACGTGTGGCTACGCATACACATTCACACAGGGACGCTGGAAAACGTGTGAAAAGGCATACTTTACCACAGGACTTCTCAATCAGGTGTGGCGCTACTATTGATTTAGTTTCATAAAATGTATTGCCGCACATTTTTTAAAAGAGGGGCAAATAACCTATTTTTATTTACCGATTTGACAACTCATGCACAACTTCAGTACTAAACATCGAGTGCTGTTGCGGGCTCTGTGCTTGTCTTGATCAATCAGTCACGGAAATTGCAGTTTCGCGCGGACCAGGCACAAATCTCTCCTTTCTCCCGGTATTTATTTAGAAAGCGCGATGAGCAAAAACTCATACATAAATGTAGCAGCATTAGTGATCTGACATGCTTTATTGGATGGAAACGAGACAATTTTTCAGTCTGATCAACTAGGCTACAAACAGCAGCTGTCCCTCTGGCCAAGGTAAACGAAGCGGTAAAGTTGTGCATTTATAGCCCATTTGTTTGTGAGAATGTGAATGGGATCAAATTTGGTTTATACTGATTTTTTTTTTAAAGTAATCATTTCAAAGATATTACTGAGTTACAGTTCATATAAGGAAATGAGTCAATCTCGAGAAATTCACATGGCTGGGCAGGGGTGCAGCCATGGGTGGGTCTTGGAGGGCATAAGCCCAACCACTTGGCAACCAGGCCCAGCCAATCAGAGTGAGTGGTTGGATGCACTGACAAATTCTCTAAAATTATGTTGGAAGCAGCTTGCAGTAGAGAAATGAACATTCAGTTCTCTGTCAATAGCTCGGGTGGACATTCATGCAGTCAGCATGCCAATTGCACGCCCCTTCAACTTGAGACATCTGTGGCATTTTGTTGTGTGCACATTCTCAAGTGGCCTTTTACTGTCCCCAGCACAAGGTGCACCTGTGTAATGATCATGCTGTTTAATCAGCTTCTTATATGCCACACCTGTCAGGTGGATGGATTATCTTGGCAAAGGAGAAATGCTCAATAACATGGATGTAAACAAATTTGTGCATCACATTTTTGAGAAAAGCTTTTTGTGCAAATGAAAAATGTCTGGGATTTTTTTTATTGCAGTTTCCCATGAAACATGGGACCAACACTTTACATGTTGCGTTTATATTTTTGTTCAGTGTATATTCCAATTTGGCAGACTAGGCTAGACTTTTTCAATCCCAAATTATTAACTGGAATTAATCAATAAACGCAATAGCTGACAATACTGTGAGTAATTGTTTTATTAGACCTACAGTTGCATAGGGCAGGACTATGTGATGCAAACCTGCATGATGCAAATTCAGCCCTGTGAGTTTTACTGTCCAATCATGTTGCTTTCTCTGTGTGTCACAGGAGGTTGGTGGCACCTTAATTGGGGAGAACGGGCTCATGGTAATGGCTGGAGCAGAATGTTATCAAACACATGGTTTCCATGTGATGATTCTATTCACTCGGTTTCAGACATCTATTATGAGCCGTCCTCCCCTCAACAGACATACATTTACATTTACATTTAAGTCATTTAGCAGACGCTCTTATCCAGAGCGACTTACAAATTGGTGCATTCACCTTATGACATCCAGTGGAACAGTCACTTTACAATAGTGCATCTAAATCTTAAAGGGGGGGGGTGTTTATTGCTATATTGTAATTATTTTGCCACTATGGCCTATTTATTGCATTTACCACCCTTATCCTACCTCATTTGCACACACTAAATATACTTTTTCTATTGTATTATTTACTGTATGTTTGTTTATTCCATGTTTAACTCTGCTTTGCTTTCTTGGCCAGGTTGCAGTTGCAAAGGTTCTCAACTAGCCTACCTGGTTAAATAAAGGTGAAATAAAAAAACTGCATTAAAACACAAAATCAGATTTCATGGAATACTTGATATGATTAATCATGTAGTTTACAGTACTGTATTGCTAGCAAGCAAACATTTACAGTTGAAGTCGGAAGTTTACATACACTTAGGTTGGAGTCATTAAAACTTGTTTTTCAACCACTCCACAAATTTCTTGGTAACAAATTATAGTTTTGGCAAGTTGGTTAGGACATCTACTTTATGCATGACACAAGTCATTTTCCCAACAATTGTTTACAGACAGAATATTTCACTTAGTTCACTGTATCACAATTCCAGTGGGTCAGAAGTTTACATACACTAAGTTGACTGCGCTTTTGAACAGCTTGGAAAATTCCAGAAAATTATGTGGCTTTAGAAGCTTCTGATAGCCTAATTGGCATCATTTGAGTCAATTGTACCTGTGGATGTATTTCAAGAACTACCTTCAAACTCAGTGCCTCTTTGCTTGACATCATGGGAAATTCAAAAGAAATCAGCCAAGACCTCCAATTTTTTTTTTTTTTTAGGCCTCCACAAGTGGTTTGTCCTTCCAAACGCCTGGAGGTACCGTGTTCATCTGTACAAACAATAGTACGCAAGTATAAACACCATGGGACCACGCAGGAAGGAGATGCGTTCTGTCTCCTAGAGATTAACGTACTTTGGTGCGAAAAGTGTAAATCAATCCCAGAACAACAGCAAAGGACCTTGTGAAGATGCTGGAGGAAACTGGTACAAAAGTATCTATATCCTCAGTAAACAGAGTCCTATATTGACATGACCCGAAAGGCCGCTCAGCAAGGAAGAAGCCACTGCTCCAAAACCGCCATAAAAAAAGCCAGACTACGGTTTGTAACTACACATAGGGACAAAGATCGTACTTTTTGGAGAAATGTCCTCTGGTCTGATGAAACAAAAATAGAACTGTTTGACCATAATGACCATCGTTATGTTTGAAGGAAAAAGGGGGAGGCTTGCAAGCCAAAGAACACCATCCCAATCGTGAAGCACAGGGGTGGCAGCATCATGTCGTGGGGGTGATTTGTTGCAGGAGGGACTGGTGCACTTCACAAAATTGATGACATCATTGGTAGGAAAATTATGTGGATATATTGAAGCAACATCTCAAGACCTCAGTCAGGAATTTAGAGCTTGGTCGCATATGGGTCTTCCAAATGGACAATGACCCCAAGCATCCTTCCAAAGTTGTGGCAAAATGGCTTAAGGACAACAAAGTCAAGGTATTGGAGTGGCCATCACAAAGCCCTGACCTCAATCCTATAGACAATTTGTGGGCAGAACTGAAAAAGTGTGTGTGAGCACTAAGTTACACCAGCTCTGTCAGGGGGAATGGGCCAAAATTCACACAATATATTGTGGGAGGCTTGTGGAAGGCTACCCAAAACGTTTGACCCAAGTTAAACAATCTGAAGGCAATGCTACCAAATACTAATTGAGTGTATGTAAACTTCTGACCCACTGGGAATGTGATTAAAGAAATAAAAGCTTAAATAAATTATTCTCTCAACTATTATTCTGACATTTCACATTCTTAAAATAAAAAGTGGTGATCCTAACTGACCTAAGACAGCGAATTTTTACTCTGATTAAATGTCAGGAATGGTGAAAAACTGAGTTTAAATGTATTTGGCTGAGGTGTATGTAAACTTCCGACTTCAACTGTACATTGCTTTAAATTGAGATATATCCTCTATTTCAGTTGTGATTACTGGGAGTTCGCTCAAGGTGTTATTCTGTTGTCCACTGACAGAATAAGGTGTTGGATATGCCAGGCTAGCTGCAGCTCAGTGTTAGCCTGGAGCTGGGCCGTTACTCATAGTAGGTTGATGTCCATTCGTGTCCACTGACTGTGACCATGGAGCGGCAGGTGAGCTGGACTGTCTCTGTCCTTGCCTTGCCTTGAATGTGCTGTAGGTCTACCCTGTGGAAGAGATAGCAAGGGGTTAGACAAATCCACAACACATTCAACATAAGTATCGATATCTGAATATTAGGCTCATATAGTTCAAATATTGAAGTAGCCAAATGAAATGTTAGCCAACTGAGAAAAGAGAAGATCCATTAAAACAGTTTTGCTTACATATGAGAGCGGAGGAGGACACACCCTGGTCCTGTTCCGTCTCCTTCGCTTATACTGGGGTGTCTTCTCAGTAGGCCTGGTCTTGTTCACTAACACCAGTCCAACAGAGGGTGCTGCCCATCTTTGTCCTAGGGGAATAAGAAACTGAACCTGCGCGCTCTTCCGAATTTAGGTTGACAACCCGTTGGGACCTCCGTAGTCTAGGGAGGGCAATGTTCGGACCCTGAGGGACAGGGATGGGGTTTAGTCTTCTGGGTGGCACTGGAACATTAGGTTGCAAAGACTGTGTTGAAGATGCCGGCTCCGCATATGCCTCCTGTGGGGGCACTGGGGGCATTCACATGAAAAGAGTCGTTAGACAATTCTGAGACACCAAACCCATTTCGGTAGCAATAAAAAACGGTGCGCAAAAACCTTAAACGTTATCCAGCCTAGACCTACCTATATTTTATCCAGACGGTAACACGGTTTATTTGGTTGTAACCAGACTATTTGTCTTTAAAAAAATATTGTTGTCCTGTCCAGCACTTTATGGGCAGCACGGCCATTAGCACATTTTGATGAGGCGGGAATCGTGAGAAACTATGTTATTTACCGTGACAAAGACAACACTTGAATCGTCAAGAGCACATTACATAAGCAATTGACTGGTGCGTCATTTGGATAGGCCAAAACTGTATCTCATAGACTCCCAACGTAAATGCAAAACGGTACATCATGTACGCAATTAATACCTACAGCATGCTATGGATGCTCAGTCATGAGAGGAAGACCAAAGGCCGAAACTGTAATAGATGGTCTGTCATTTTCTTAACTCCACGGCTTAAACATTTGGTTGCAATTCAAAAGTAGCTGGAAATCGTGAAAGTGTGGATGATACCTGGTTAAAGAGTTTGTCTAACTCAGGGAGGAACATAAGGGAAGCCCGGGGGAAGGTCACTCAATACAAGATACTACATACATGAGGTTATATTGGACTCCAACAAGGCTTCATAAAATGGGTTTTGTCGACAATAATCTGTGCTGGAAATGTACATTTGACACAGGGACATCCTTACAGGCTATATAGGAATGCATAGCTACGTTTCTGGAAGGATATTTTGAAACATTTGGGAGAATGGTCAGAATCAACGATCCCGGTTTCACCGATAATATGTCTCTTAGGTGACAACATAATTACCTAAATGTATCAAATAATGAATTTTCACTGATCACTGTTGGTATCATTACAACTTCTAGATTGATCCTTCTACTTTGGAACAGCCATGCCACTCAATGCTGGAAGTGGCATCTTATGAACAAATGCTTGCTGGAATCACTGGTAGAAGTGAAAACGTTAAGAGAATCCGGACACACTTTCTTGGTCATGTCGTTTCTGGGACTGGGAGGTGACAGTCCAGGTTGAATGTTAATAATGTGCTTGTGAACCCATGTTGTATTGTATCTTATGCAATGCTGAAGTAGTATTAGATTGTGAATGCGTGTTATCCTGGAGGGTGTCTGGATGTCATGCTCAATGTTTTTTTATGGCTTTACAATGTGTTTGTTTGATTTTAAAAAAGGACTAAACTAATAGCTTAAATAACCACAATTTGTTTTTGCTGGACATCATTCTAGCCCATGTAGCCTAATGAACAGGAGGAAGTATAGAATGGGGCAAATGTAGAGGTGGGGCTGAACAGTCTAATGGCAGGCTGTGTGTGTTGGTGTTGAGTTCTTCTCTCGCCCTATTTTGCCCACAGACTAGTTCTACATTTGGCACACGTACAGACACGCTTACCCCCTGCCCCACCAGCCAGACACAGGCCCAGCTGAGCCCTCTGGGTGAGTGATCCTTTATGAGTGGTGATGGTGGGGGGCTCACCTGCCCCAAATGCAGAGTGTGTGACTGAGAGGGTTGTGTGTGTGTGTGTGCATATATATGTCTGTTTGTGCGTTCCCATGCGTGTGTGTGTGTCTGTCCTATAGGGGCTTTATATGATAGTGAAAATGCCCGCGGGGAGCTGCCACAGGAGAAGTACTGGACATGCCAGTGCCAAGTCTTAGAGACAAGAGGAATACATTGAGGAGCGGGGGTAGACAAGGTTTTACCATCAATCAGGGAATGCCCATAAAAGTGGCACCCTGCCATTTTGATTCTCATACTCAGTATGGCCCATCCAGAC
Organism: Oncorhynchus keta; assembly: GCF_023373465.1. Lineage (NCBI taxonomy): Eukaryota > Metazoa > Chordata > Actinopteri > Salmoniformes > Salmonidae > Oncorhynchus > Oncorhynchus keta. The sequence continues at coordinate 10,736,824 of NC_068425.1, read as the reverse complement.
AACCCATACACTATGTCTGTGCTAAGACCCTCCATTTTGATTGTCGTCATCGGTTTCATCCCACAGCTTGTTCCACACGCTTCTTTTTTATATGGTTCTGGAGGAATAAGAAATATTATAAACTGGGTGGTTCGAGCCCTGAATGCTGATTGGCTGACAGCTGTGGTATATCTGACCATACATCCTGGGTATGACAAAACGTGTATTTTTACTGCTCTAATTATGTTGGTAACCAGTTTATAATAGCAATAAAGCACCTCTGAGGTTTGTGGTAAATGGTCAATATACCACGGGTAAAGGCTGTATCCAGGCACTCCACGTTGCATTGTGCATAAGAACAGCCCTTAGCCGTGGGCCATATTGGCCTTATCACTTAATTCTACCACAAGTAATTTTTTTGTACCCATAGAGCAGTAGACCAAGATACTTTTATATGTTTGTCTGGAATATGGTGTGTGTGTGTGTGTGTATTTTTTGTTGTTGCTTATGCTTGTTGTTCCTCCTGAGTGTTTGCTTGTGTCTGGGCCACAGTTTCCTCCTGCGCCCTGCTAGAGTTTGATGTTTAGTTTGATGACTGAGGCTCTTTGATCCAAGGCTGTGTAAATTCAGTGAGCGGAGACAGACTCCTGCGGCCCCAGAGCTAAGACATAGTTATATATACGCACGCACAGATACGCACACACCACTGGAACACAGAGAAGGGAACAGGCATCGCTGCTAAGCAGGTGTCACGTTCAAAGCCCATATAGAGTTGCATGAACAGCAAAATTGCAACATTTTGTTTATTAATGGCTGAACACTTACAGCGAACCACTCCTCTCATGGCTTAACCTATAGCGTTGAGGAGTCCTTACTTCCTTTTTTCCGGGGGAAACGGAAGTTAGGTTGAAAAATACTGTATCCAAAAATACTGTAACCAGAAACATCTGCTTTCTGCCAACGCCGCTAAGGGCGCTCATGGCTAAGACACAGTTATAAACGTTGGAAAACGTCTGAATTATGAATTCAACTCACGTGGTGAAAATGTAGCACAATGTTTAATTAGCTGTCTCTTCTCACCATCTTTGCAACCAAATTGTGTGTCAGTCGTTCCAGTTATGGAATATTCTACATATTTATTGATGGGCTCTTTGAAAACCCTGTTGACTTTATTCCTCCAGTGATATATGTTTTACTGCTGCAGCAGAGTGCTTTATTGCTGTTTTAAACACCAAATACTAATCCTCCTCAGTTTATAGTTCACAGCCAAAATGGTGCCACAGTTTCTTGTTCGCCGTTTCATCACTAATGAGTAACAGCCACAGAAAGACAGTAACAGAATCCCTAGTCGAACCACTAGACAGAGATGAGAGAAACCGATCAGCGTTCACAGTGTTTGAGGGGGGTTAAGACTGGGGTGAGTCAATAGAAAGCTCCATCGACCAAGTAAAGTCACTGCATAATCCCACATTTCCGGTGGATAAAAGTGACCGTTGTCACCCATGGCTCTGCCACTTTCTATTTCTCACTCAGGTCTGCCTCTTTAAGGGAGCAGGGGCTGCTGGGATGGCAGACTGTTGGGGGGTGGCCCTGCAGGACCATTTGTGCTGAAGCTCATTTGCACAGCGACACTTAATTGGCTACAACAATTAATTAATGTGTTGGAAAGTTGGCACAAAAAGTTCATTTAAGAGGGTTTTAATAAGCAATTAGAGGAAAACCAGGAGAGAAAGGGAATTACCAGACTGGAAAAGAGGAGAGATGGAGGGAGGAGGAGAAATAGAGATGGAGGGGAAAACCTGATCACAAAAGGCAGGTGTATGTTTTGATCAAATATATCGGTCAAGTTCAACTCTCTCTCATGACCGAATGTGAAAAGCATAGTTTTCAATACCTAACAAATTATCTGAGGTCATTATTCTCCTTTCTGACAATGTCGTTACTGTTATTAAGTAGACTTAAGCCTCATGCTATATGTAGTGTGTGCTGCACCCTGACCCCTGACCCCAGACCCAACTTGTCCCGGCGCCAGCCAGGCCCAGTGTAAAATATCACATGACTAATGAGAAGAGGTGGTTGGAATCCTGGGGAAGATGTCCTTGGAAGACGAATGCATTTTCAGCAGAATAATTAACTTAATTAACAAATTCACATGCATATTCATCAGCCTATTAATGTCTGCTCCGCGCTGCTTGATGAGCAATGCGGTAATAACCATTTCATTTGCATACTGCGATCACACTACTCTCTCCCGTCCCCAAAAAAGAGAGAGGGAAGGAAATTCAAAAAACGGGTGAAATAGGACGCACTCATGAACACTCATACTGTCGCTCAAACTTACGTACACTTATACTATACACACAGGTACATGTAGTCAGTACCTACAGTACTCACAACCCCACATTCAAATGTTCAGTTTAACTAGAGCTTCTGCTAGTTGTGTATGCAGTGAATAATGTAGTTCCTGCTGTCTATTAAGTTTCAACAGCTGTGAGTATTGGTATTAGGCTCAATAGGAAAGTGAGATGGGGGTCTACCCTCCCCAGCTGTCTCGATCTTCACTCCCTCTCTCTCTTGCTCTTGTTTCCTGTTTGCATCTATCCATGTTATTAATTCATCTCTAACATACTTGTCTTTTATTTATTTATTTGTTGCTTTTTGAAGTTTCTCTCGTCTGCCTGCCAGTCCGTGTTTGTGGGAGAGTGTTTGTGTGGCTGACTGTGTGAGCACTTGTGACAGTTTTTTTTGTGTGCTTGTGAACGTGTGGAACCTTCTCCTTTTTACAGGATGTGTGTGTGTGTGTGTGTGTGTGCTTACGTTCTATCTGTCTCCATTGGTATTCTGAGTGGCACTGATTCTGTATGTGATGTTGTCACTGATGAACTGTTTGTGTGTATTACCTCAGTCTGTACACGCATCATGGGTTTGCATAGATGTCTGTATATTTCTGTTAATGTCTTTGATGGAACTTGTATTTGGTGGTGTTTGTATTTGGAGATTGCATGTCAAAATACAGCTTGTTCTTTATCTGTGAGCTTGAAAGAATGAGTGTGTGTGGTTTAAAATTGAAAGTGTGTGTGTGTGTGTAGATCTGTAAGTAAGTGTCTGTGTTTTTAGTGTGCCAGGGAGAGTGTGTGTGTGTGTATAGATGTGTATGGGTGGGATCTTAAGTAAGTGTCTGTGTTTTAGTGTGTGCCAGGGAGTGTGTGTGTGTGGTGTGCCAGCTTGTGCTCAGACAGCAGCAGTTTGCGGAGCGAGAATAAAAATTGAGGAGTGATGCCAAGTGAGTCCCAGGAGACAAATTCAGGGGATAGAGAGAGAAGAAAGAGGAAATAACACACACACACACACACACACACACACACACACACACACACACACACACACACACGAGACCCAGAGATGTGCTGTGTCGAACATACAAACAATCTAACACACACAATGCACACAGTCACACCAACACCATATAATTGTACTCATTTACAAACAAACGTTTGAATACTTTCATCAATTCATACACCAACACATCAGCACTGAGAAGGCCAAGTACACACAAACACACTTGCAGTCCATCCTTTCTTTTACCATCCCTCTCTCCCACTCTTTGTCAGAGGGTGGTGACACATTGTGTGCAGTGTGACACGGTGAGGTCTGGTTTGACTTCCAACTACTCCCAGCCTTCACACCTCTGCCCCCTACTGGGCTAGCCGCGTCACAGCACCTGACCTTCTTCCCTCCCCCCACTGCCTGCCAACTGTGTCCAATAGAAATTAATGGTAAATAATGTATTGTTTCATTTTGGAGTCTCTTTTATTATAATTAAGAATACAATATGTTTCTTAACGTTTCTATATGAATGTGGATGCTACCATTATTACTGATAATCCTGAATGAATCGTGAATATTGATGCGTGAGAAAGTTACAGATGCACAAATACCAAAATGCTAACCTCTCCTGTTATTGTAATGGTTAGAGGTTAGCATGTCTTAAGGCTATGATATTTGTGCGTCTAACTTTCTCACTTATCATTATCCAAGATTCATTCAGGAATATCCATAATCATGGTAGCATCCACATTAATGTAGAAGTGTTTAGAAACTATTCTATTCTTATTTACAATAAAAGTGACTCCAAAATGACACAATATATTATTTACCATTCATTTCTATTGGGCACAAAATGATCCGAAACACAACCAAAACAAACAGTCACAAGTTTAATCTAGGCATTGCGTGCTATGAATATGGTACTAAATACTTAACTTTTTATTACTTTAATACACAAGTGAATTTGTCCAAATAATTTGTCCCCTAAAATAGGGGTATAACATACAAAAAGTGTTGTAATATCTAAACGCTTCACCCGATATGGATGACAATACCCTCAAATTAAAGCTGCACTTTAACCTCATAGTCATTGTTTGATTTCCAATCCAAACCTTTGGAGTATAGAGCCAAATGAAGAAAAAATGCTTCACTCTCTCAATACTTACGGAGGACATTGTATATCATACATCACCATAACTGTTGCTGCATACTGCTGTGTAAGCTCACCTCGGTCTCCAGTTGTACATGGAACCCAAAAGGTTGCTGAATGGAAACTGGGGCAGGTAGCCTAGTGGTTAGAGTGTTGGACTAGTAACCGGAAGGTTGCAAGATCAAATCCCCGAGCTGACAAGGTAAAAATCTGTCGTACTGCCCCTGAACAAGGCAGTTAACCCACTGTTCCTAGGCCGCCATTGAAAATAAGAGTGTGTTCTTAATAACCTCTTCATACTCTAGGGGCAGTATTTCATTTTTGGATAAAAAGACGTGCCCGTTTTAAGCGCAATATTTTGTCAGAAAAAGATGCTCGACTATGCATGGAATTGATAGCTTTGGAATGAAAACACTCTGACGTTTCCAGAACTGCAAAGATATTCACTGTGAGTGCCCTAGAACAGAAGCTTCAGGCAAAAACAACATGAAACTGCAACCAGGAAATGAACAGGATTTCTGAGGCTCTGTTTTTCATTATCTCCTTATATGGCTGTGAATGCGACAGGAATGAGCCTGCCCTTTCTATCGTTTCCCCAAGGGGTTTGCAGCATTGTGACGTATTTGCAGGCATATCATTGGAAGATTGACCATAAGAGACTACATTTGCCAAGTGTCCACACGGTGTCCTGCGTGGAAATTGGTGCGCAAAACTCAGCTGCTGGTATTTTTCCATGGGATTCTGAGACGAAAGCAACGAACGGCATTTCAATGAAGAGATATGTGACAAAACACCTTGAGGATTGATTCAAACAACATTTGCCATGTTTCGGTCGATATTATGGAGTTAATTCGGAAAAAAGTTTGACGTTTTGGTCACTGAATTTTCGGTTCGTTTCGGTAGCCAAATGTGATGTACAAAACGGAGCGATTTGTCCTACACAAAGAATCGTTCAGGAAAAACTGGACATCTGCTATGTAACAGAGTCTCCTCATTGAAAACATTCAAAGTTCTTCAAAGGTAAATTATTTTATTTGATTGCTTTTCTGGTTTTTGTGAAAATGTTGTGTGCTAAATGCTACGCTAAATGGTATGCTAGCTATCAATACTCTTACACAAATGATTGATTTTCTATGGTTCAAAAGCATATTTTGAAAATCTGAGATGACAGTGTTGCTAAGAAAAGGCTAAGCTTGAGAACAGGCATATTTATTTCATTTAATTTGCGATTTTTAGAAATCTTTAACGTTGCGTTATGGTAATGAGCCTGAGGGTGTAGTCACGATCCCAGATCCGGGATGGCTAAGATCAAGAGGGTTCTTAACATGAAGACTGAACACGAGGATGTGTAAAACAGGAAGACTGAACACAAGGATGTGTAAAACATGAAGACTGAACACGAGGATGTGTAAAACACGAAGACTGAACACGAGGATGTGTAAAACACGAAGACTGAACACGAGGATGTGTAAAACACGAAGACTGAACACGAGGATGTGTAAAACACGAAGACTGAACACGAGGATGTGTAAAACACGAAGACTGAACACGAGGATGTGTAAAACACGAAGACTGAACACGAGGATGTGTAAAACACGAAGACTGAACACGAGGATGTGTAAAACACGAAGACTGAACACGAGGATGTGTAAAACATGAAGACTGAACACGAGGATGTGTAAAACATGAAGACTGAACACGAGGATGTGTAACCGTACAATCAACCATGTTCCTCTTTAAACAAAAAAAGGGTACAGTAGACTGGTATTTGTTTTTTTATTTGTGAAAAGTTTGAGGTGGGGCTTGCCTTGTAGAAAGTATAGTCGTGTATTGTTGTGCATGAGCACCTACAGTTGTGCTGTGGAGTCGACAAGCACTGCCACCTATACAGTGAAAAGGCTAGAATAGTGTATTAACAGCCTCTCTCCCCTATGCCAAATAACTGACTGCAAGGGTGGGAAAAGTTTGGCTGTGCAGGTAGCCTTGTGGTTAGAGTGTTGGGCCAGTAACCAAAAGGTTGCTGGATCTAATCCCTGAGCTGACAAGGTGAAAAAAAAAACTGTCCTTCTGCCCCTGAGCAAGGCAGTTTACCCATTGTTCCCGGGCGCCGAAGACGTGGATGTCGATTACGGCAGCTCACCGCACCTCTGATTCAGAGCTGGGTTAAATGCAGAAGACACATTTCAGTCGAACAAGCCCTTTCCCGGCTTGTTTAAAAGTCAGATGATGTTGAGCTTATTCCAGGCTGAAAGCTTTCATCTAATGGGTCTACAAACTCTGTACTACTAAAGCTGGGGTCAAGATCATCATCAACATCAACAGCAGGATTAGTAGTCAGTGATTTGACTACTTTGTCCCCATCAATACACACTCAAACAAGGTACTATACACCCACACACCTCATATCAATAGATCATGCATTCTAACCTTCACACGCAATACCCATCCCCGTCAGGCACCAACACCATCCCCAACAGACACCCGTCAGGCACCAACACCATCCCCAACAGACACCTGTCAGGCACCAACTCCATCCCCAACAGACACCTGTCAGGCACCAACTCCATCCCCAACAGACACCTGTCAGGCACCAACACCATCCCCTCCTCACTAATACCTCCTTTTCTCCAATTGAGACTTCAAGCCTTGCAACAGAGAAAACAACACTGACCATGTTTATTCCTAGCTCCAGTATATTGATTTTCTCATCATGGAGACATGGAAAGATTTAGTAGATTTTAGTCCGATTTTAGAAAGCGTCTTACGCTAATTACTGGTGCTGAGCTTGATGTTGATTTGATAGGACACTAAATAGAACATATAGTCACATTGACCTCTGCGGTAGGTAGTGAGCTATTTTTCTAACTGTTAGCTAACGTAACCTAACAAAGCTAACTTTAGCTTGCAAAGTTCACATTGCCATATAGCAGCTGACTAATTACTGACTAATTACATTGAAATGCTTTGGAATGTCTAGCCAGCATATTATGAAAGCTAGCTAGCTAGATTTTGGTTAAGCCAAACAAATGTAGTTTGCTAGCTAACGTTAGTTATCCATGTAAAGTTAACTACGTTACCTCAGCTTGACTTATTTTCTGCTGCTCTGATGCCTTCCTCTTTGAAGTGAAGGGGAAAGTCTATGGAATTAGCATCACCTTTCAACATTCAACGACATCAGTTGAGACAGCCCCATCTGTTTTGAAATCCTCTGGCTGACAGTGCTGGCTACAAACACAGACATTTTCTACTGGATACACATCTATGGGGCGGTATGTCCTGAAATCGCTATAAATTCTGGATATTGTGGTATGCTTATAACTAGGAAATGTAAGCTGTCCCGTTTCTGCTGGTGAAATGAAGAAACGCTCGTATTTGCATGTTGTGAGGAAATTCTACATTTTATGACACATATGATATGTTAGTAACATATTAATGGGCATATATAGTGAAATAAAGCAGCAGTGAAATTTCCCTTTAAGCCAATCACAGTCTCACCAATTGCAGTCTGACCGTGGATCACTAGTGGGGTCATCTGTACATATGCTAGCCTGCCCTGTTGCCTTATGGGTAGATGAATGGGCTCAACTCCAGGAGGTGTGGCTCAGCCAACACTCTGAGTCATCACTCTAATATGGCTGAACTCTATGGAGGTGTGTGTGTGCACGTGTGCGCGTGCAGGCATGTGTGTGTTCTTTGTGTCTATCAAAATCTGTATCAGTCTGTCGATGTCTGAGGATGATGCCTTTCCTTCACATGATGTATATGGTTCTGTCATTTGGGTTTGTGCGATGTGCTGATACTATAAACATGTAAGTGCGTGTGTCCTGGCAGGGCAGTGGCTAGCAGGGCCGGAGTGATTGAGATATAGAGCATTAGCTGGTGTCAGGAGTAAATGAGGGGCCAGATCTGTTTTATAATCAGAGCACAAGCAGCGTGTTAGAGGAATTAGGGCGACAGCTGCTGGGAGCTTTTTATTCCTCTCTCTCTCTCAGCCAGAGACAGGCAGAGCCCAGCTCAGGGACCACCTCTTTACTGGAGCCACCTGTCAACACAACAGAGTGTGTATATATGTGTGTGTGTGTGTGTGTGTGTTCCACTCCCATTTGCATGCACACACTCTACTCATACACGTATGGGTGCACACACATATTAGCAGTTAGAAGCTAGCGCATGTGCATGGACGTACACTCACCATGCCGAAAACACACACATACACCGTCTGTTGGTACACTGACCTCCCTCCAGCTCTTACATTAATGACAGTGCAGGTTTGGTGTGTGTGAACCCATTGGTTAGTTTATGTTTTATGTACAGTATGTGTGAAAGGGCCTGGTTCAATTTAAACATGGTAGTGTAGTGCGTGACCTTGCACATGTCGGTTTACTATGCAGATCAGGCCATAATGCAATGTGAAATTAGCTATGGTTTTGTACCGCTCTATGGGGCAGTCTCAGGGCTTTAGAAATTAATTTGATATTGGCATCATCCCTCCTCGTGCCTTGCTGCCCACTCGCTCTTGTGGAAGCTTTTGTCCGTGTCCAATCAGAGGAAGCATGCAGGAATGCCAATGACAGAACGTAGAGATGCAGTGACCGAGAGAGGCGCCTCAAAGTGACCAGGTGGAACTGTAAGGAGGTACAGTGCCTTGCAAAAGTATTCATCCCCCTTGGCGTTTTTCCTATTATGTTGCATTACAACCTGTAATTTAAATAGATTTTTATTTGGATTTCATGTAATGGACATAAGCCATTTTGCCACAACTTTGGAAGTATACTTGGAGTCATTGTCCATTTGGAAGACCCATTTACGACCAAGCTTTAACTTCCTGACTGATGTCTTGAGATGTTGCTTCAATATTTCCACATAATTTCCCCTCATGATGCCATCTATTTGTGAAGTGCACCAGTCCCTCCTGCAACAAATCACCCCCAGAACATGATGCTGCCACTCCCCGTGCTTCACAGTTGGGATGGTGTTCTTTGGCTTGCAAGCCTCCCTCTTTTTCCTCCAAACATAACGAAGGTCATTTTGACCAAAAAGTTATATTTTTGTTTCATCAGACCAGAGGACATTTCTCCAAAAAGTATGATCTTTGTCCCCATGTGCAGTTGCAAACCGTAGTCTGACTTTTTTTAATGGCAGTTTTGGAGCAGTGGCTTCTTCCTTGCTGAGCGGCCTTTCAGGTTATGTCGATATAGGGCTAGTTTTACTGTGGCTATAGATACTTTTTTTTACCTGTTTCTACCAGCATCTTCACAAGGTCCTTTGCTGTTGTTCTGGGATTGAGTTGCACTTTTCGCACTAAAGTACATTCATCTCTAGGAGACAGAACACATCTCCTTACTAAGCGGTATGACGACTGCGTGGTCCCATAGTATTTATACTTGCGTACTATTTGTACAGATGAACATGGTACCTTCAGGCGTTTCGGAAATTGCTCCAAAGGGTGAACCAGACTTGTGGAGGTCTACAATTTTCTTTCTGGGGTCTTGGCTGATTTCTTTAGATTTTTCCCACAATGTCAAGCAAAGAGGCACTGAGTTTGAAGGTAGGCCTTGAAATACATCCACAGGTAAACCTTCAAATTGACTCAAATGATGTCAATTAGCCTATCAGAAGCTTCTAAAGCCATGACATAATTTTCTGCAATTTTCCAAGCTGCTTAAAGGCACAGTCAACTTAATGTAAACTTCTGACCCATTGGAATTGTGATACAGTGAATTATAAGTGAAATAATCTAACTGTAAACAATTGTTGGAAAAATTACTTGTGTCATGCACAAAGTAGATGTCCTAACTGACTTGCCAAAACTATAGTTTAACAAGAAATCTGTGGAGTGGTTGAAAAATAGTTTTAATGACTTCAACCTAATGTAAATTTCCGACTTCAACTGTATGTATTCACCCCCTTTGCTATGAAGCCCCTAAATGTTGTAACCAATTACCTTCAGAAGTCACATAATTAGTTAGATTGCACACAGGTGGACTTTAAGTGTCACATGATCTGTCACATGATCTCAGTATATATATATATATATATATATATATATATATATATATATATATATATATATATACCTGTTCTGAAAGGCCCCAGAGTCTGCAACACCACTAAGCAAGGGGCACCACCAAGCAAGCGGCAGCATTAAGACCAAGGTGCTCTCCAAACATGTCAGGGACAAAGTTCTGGAGAAGTACAGATCAGGGTGTGCATCCCACGGAGCACCATTTAAATCCATTATTAACAAATGGAAAGAATATGACACCACAACAAACCTGCCAAGAGAGGGCCGCCCACCAAAACTCACAGACTAGGCAAGGAGCACATTAATCAGAGAGGCAACAAAGAGACCAAAGATAACCCTGAAGGAGCTGCAAAGATTCACAGCGGAGATTGGAGTATCTGTCCATAGGACCACTTTAAGCCTTACACTCCACAGAGCTGGCGTTAACAGAAGAGTGGCCAGAAGAAAAGCCATTGCTTAAAGAAAACAGATATGTGGGAGACTCCCCAAACATATGGAAGAAGGTACTCCGGTCAGATGAGACTAAAATGTAGCTTTTTGGTCATTAAGGAAAATGCTATGTCTGGCGCAAACCCAACACTTCTCATCAGCCCGAGAACCACATCCCCACAGTGAAGCATGGTGGTGGCGGCATCATCCTGCGGGGATGTTTTTCATCGGCAGGGACTGGGAAACGGGTCAGAATTGAAGGAAGGATGGATGCCGCTAAATATAGGGGAATTCTTGAGGGAAAACCTGTTTCAGTCTTCCAAAGATTTAAGACTGGGACGAAGGTTCACCTTCCAGCAGGACAATGACCCTAAGCATACTGCTAAAGCAACACTCTGGTGGTTTAAGGGGAAACATTTAAATGTCTTGGAATGGCCTTGTCAAAGCCCAGACATCAATCCAATTGGGAATCTGTGGTATGACTTAAAGATCGCTGTATACCAGCGGAACCCATCCAACTTGAAGGAGCTGGAGCAGTTTTGCCTTGAGGAATGGTGGCTCTACAAAGTATTAACTTTGGGAGGAGTGAATAGTTATGCACGCTCAAGTTCTGTTATTTTGTTTTATTTCTTGTTTGTTTCACAATAAAAAATATTTTGCATTTTCAAAGTGGTAGGCATGTTGTGTAAATCAAATGATACAAACCCCCCAAAAAATCTATTTTAATTCCAGGTTGTAAGGCAATGAAGTCGGGAAAAATGCCAAGGGGGGTGAATACTTTCGCAAGCCACTGTAAACCCTTGGCCCCATGCACACAACCTAACATACCCTAATCTCTCTCTCTCTCTCTCTCTCTCTCTCTCTCTCTCTCTCTCTCTCTCTCTCTCTCTCTCTCTCTCTCTCTCTCTCTCTCTCTCTCTCTCTGCCTCTCTCTCTCTCTGCCCTCTCTCTCTCTCTGCCTCTCTCTCTCTCTCTCTGCCTCTCTCTCTCTCTCTCTCTGCCTCTCTCTCTCTCTGCCTCTCTCTCTCTCTCTGCCTCTCTCTCTCTCTCTCTCTCTGCCTCTCTCTCTCTCTCTCTCTCTGCTCTCTCTCTCTCTCTCTGTCTCTGCCTCTCTCTCTCTCTCTGCCTCTCTCTCTCTCTCTCTGCCCTCTCTCTCTCTCTCTGCCTCTCTCTCTCTCTCTGCCTCTCTCTCTCTCTCTGCCTCTCTCTCTCTCTGCCTCTCTCTGCCTCTCTCTCTCTCTGCCTCTCTCTCTCACTGCCTCTCTCTCTCTCTGCCTCTCTCTCTCTCTCTGCATCTCTCTCTCTCTCTGCTCTCTCTCTCTCTCTCTCTGCTCTCTCTCTCTCTGCTCTCTCTCTCTCTCTGCCTCTCTCTCTCTCTGCATCCTCTCTCTCTCTGCCTCTCTCTCTCTCTGCCTCTCTCTCTCTCTCTCTCTCTGCCTCTCTCTCTCTCTCTCTCTCTGCCTCTCTCTCTCTCTCTCTCTCTCTCTCTCTCTCTCTCTCTGCCTCTCTCTCTCTGCCTCTCTCTCTCTGCCTCTCTCTGCCTCCCCTCTCTCTCTCTCTCTGCCTCTCTCTCTCTCTGCTCTCTCTCTCTCTCTGCCTCTCTTTCTCTCTCTGCCTCTCTCTCTCTGCCTCTCTCTCTGCCTCTCTCTCTCTGCTCTCTCTCTCTCTGCCTCTCTCTCTCTCTCTCTCTCTCTCTCTCTGCCTCTCTCTCTCTCTCTCTCTCTGCCTCTCTCTGCCTCTCTCTCTGCTCTCTCTCTCTCTGCCTCTCTCTCTCTCTCTCTCTCTGCCTCTCTCTGCTCTCTCTCTGCCTCTCTCTCTGCTCTCTCTCTCTGCCTCTCTCTCTCTCTTCTCTCTGCCTCTCTCTCTCTCTCTCTGCCTCTCTCTCTCTCTGCCTCTCTCTCTCTCTGCTCTCTGCCTCTCTCTCTGCCTCTCTCTCTGCCTCTCTCTCCTCTCTCTCTCTCTCTCTCTCTCTGCCTCTCTCTCTCTCTGCCTCTCTCTCTCTCTCTCTCTCTCTCTCTCTCTCTGCATCTCTCTCTCTCTCTCTCTCTCTCTGCCTCTCTCTCTCTGCTCTCTGCATCTCTCTCTCTCTCTCTCTCTCTCTCTCTCTCTCTCTCTCTCTCTCTCTCTGCCTCTCTCTCTCTCTCTCTCTGCCCCTCTCCTCTCTCTCTCTGCCTCTCTCTCTCTCTCTCTCTCTCTCTCTCTCTGCCTCTCTCTCTCTCTGCCTCTCTCTCTCTGCCTCTCTCTCTCTCTCTGCCTCTCTCTCTCTCTGCCTCTCTTTCTCTGCCTCTCTTTCTCTGCCTCTGCTCTCTCTCTCTCTCTCTCTGCTCTCTCTCTCTGCCTCTCTCTGCCTCTCTCTCTCTCTGCCTCTCTCTCTCTGCCTTTCTCTGCCTCTCTCTCTCTGCCTCTCTCTCTCTCTGCTCTCTCTCTGCCTCTCTGCCTCTCTCTCTCTGCTCTCTCTCTCTCTCTGCCTCTCTCTCTCTGCCTTTCTCTGCTCTCTCTCTCTGCCTCTCTCTCTGCCTCTCCTCTCTGCCTCTGCCTCTCTCTCTGCTCTCTCTCTGCCTCTCTCTCTCTCTCTCTCTGCCTCTCTCTCCTCTCTCTCTCTCTGCCTCTCTGCCTCTGCTCTCTCTCTGCCTCTCTCTCTCTCTCTCTCTCTCTCTGCCTCTCTCTCTCTGCTCTCTCTCTCTGCCTCTCTCTCTCTGCCTCTCTCTCTCTGCCTCTCTCTCTCTCTCTCTCTCTCTCTCTGCCTCTCTCTCTCTCTCTCTCTCTCTCTCTGCTCTGCCTCTCTCTCTCTCTCTCTGCCTCTCTCTCTCTCTGCCTCTCTCTCTCTCTGCCTCTCTCTCTGCCTCTCTCTCTCTCTCTGCCTCTCTCTATATCTCTGCCTCTCTCTCTCTCTCTCTGCCTCTCTCTTTCCCCACGCCATGTCTCTCTTTTCCACATCCCACACACATGCCCGGCCACACACTCATACATACACACATCTACAATCAGAGGCCTGGAGAGGAGCCAGGTCTGCAGCAGCTCAGGAGTTAAATTATTAACATCAACTGGGAGAGACAAAGAGAGGAGAGAAGCAGGGAGGAGATGAGAGCAGAGGAGGAGTTGCAGGGAGGGAGAAGAAGAGGGGACATATAGGCAGAAGATGAGTGAGAAAAAAAGAGTAAAGAGGATCAATTCATAAAAGGGGTGACAAAAAGAAAAGCGAGAAGAGAAGAGGAGAGAGAGAGAAGGGTGTAGAGAATGTGGGGGATGTTGGTTCTGATCCAGAGAGTTAATGTTGCGATCACTGATGGATAGAGTGCCAGCCGCGAGGCTCCTTACCCACACAAGATGGATGGAAGACCAGCCTCCCTCTCTCTCTCTCTCTCTCTCTCTCTCTCTCTCTCTCTCTCTCTCGGCCCTACCGAATCTAAATAACAGAAAGATCCAGATCACAATCAAAATCCCCATCACAAATCACACTCAACTCCTTCTCGTGGACAGCCCAAATGCAGCATGTGTGTGCATGCTTCATGAAGCTTTGCAAAATGGAGTCATGTATGCGGCCTGTTTCACCTGTTTTAATATGTATGGGGTACAATATAAAAGTGTGTGAATGTGTGTTTGTGCGTGTGAGAGACTGTGTAAGAAAGAGAGAGTGTAAGCTTGAGAATTTTGTGCGTGCGTGCCCCCGCAGCACCCCTCATTTCTGGCGGGGGCATCAGGGGTGAAGTGATCTGTGCGAAAGCCTCCTGTTCTGCTGTAGCGCGGGGCTAAGGCAGAGGGGAATTGTGGGTAGCTGTCTGCGGGGGGGGCAGCAGATGGCATGCCACACTGTGAGGGCCGTCGGCTGGCATCCAGAGGAGGGGGAAGGGGGCACAGGGATTGGAGGGGCACTGCTTCCAAAGTGCCAGCAGGCATCAGGAGAGAGGGAAAGAGAGACCAAGAGAGAGAGGGGCGAGAGCATTGGTGGGAGATGGAGTGACAGACAGACAGAGATTGAGCGGGAAGCGGGTGACAGCAGCAGGAAGCTGAACCCTGAAATGAGGGATTTACTAGAGCTTCAGTGGAGGTTTCAGGGCTAATTGCCTCCACTGAAGGAGAACAGAACGACAGATCTGATCTGCCTGGAATCCAAGCTCACTAGTGACTTTTGACCTTCTCAGCTCCGTACAGATAGTCAGGTGTCTTAAACCCTCACAGAACAAGTGATTTACATACGCACATAACAGATTGGGAGAGAGGAGGGGTGATGGTGGGTGCTCTGGCATAGGATTGATATAGGACTGCCATTAAGGGGGCACGAGGTTGGCGTGTGTGTAGCATAGGGATGGCATGCGGAGGGTATGGATTTGACACTGGGTCTGTTTGGCAGAGGTCTGGTGTTGAGGTGGCATAAGATTTGCCCAGAGTTGGCACTGTGTGTGTGTGTGTGTGTGTGTGTGTGTGTGTGTGTGTGTGTGTGTGTGTGTGTGTGTGTGTGTGTGTGTGAACATGGCAGGAACTCTCCCTGTCACAGTCACTCAGGAGACAGCACACAAAGCAGCTGAATATTTTATGGTTAAAACTTTGCCCGTAATTTCACATACAGATGTGAACTCACGTACACACACATCTATCGTTGCGTCTCTCACCCACTCTAGCTCACACACACACACACACAAATAGGCTTACACACTACCGCACTTATGTGTTAAACAGTTGATTTAGGCACAGAAATTAGATAATCAGTCAATACATAGAAAATAACTCCAGTTTCTGGTCTGTCTGTCTGTCTGTCAATGGGGTTGTGGACTCTGTTACAGAGGTGATCCCAGTGTCGTGGCGTTGAATGGTACTGTTTGTATTCTCTTGGTGTGTCTGAGAGCACTACAGGTTACCTGGTGTTATTGTTGAAAATGAGTCTGTCTACCTCTCATTAAAGGACCGGTAGCAGGACGCAGAACACACACACACACACACACACACACTTAAATAACCAGCTCCTACTTCCGAGCTCAGCAGAACAGATGTTGAGGAATTTAAGATGCAAACTGCAACTGGGACTCTCCCTCCCTCTCCACCATCTCTCCCCACCCCACGTCTCACACATACATACATGCACAACATTATCATACATACCTAACACAGAAAGCACACCGATGTACACTGTCCGTCTCTCATATACACAAGCATGCACGCGTGCACACACACACACACCCCTCATCTCCCTCCAGACTGGCCCTGCTCGTGGGGGCACCATGTGGCACTCCATTCCTCCCTGGCACCATGCTCCCACTCTTCCAGCTTTGCATTGTCCTCTGCCGACTGGAGAGCAGGCACCCAGATCACGCCTTCTCTATTCCATTATTATTTTCCTCCCTCTCTCTCTCTCTTTCCCCTTCTCTATTTTTCTCTCGTTTCCCTTTCCCTTACTGAGATGGATGGCGGTGGCAAGCTTTTGGTCTCTGAATTGTAAAAAGTTCAGATAAAAATCTGTGCGTTACTATGTGCTATTGGGGAATCCTATTTCCCATGACGATGCCGGTAGCTCATTGTTTTCTTTTGTTTTCTACTTTCCCAAATGGCCAAAATGAATCTCTGTACTTCCTCACATAATTGATATGCATGTCTCCATTAGGACAATTCAATACTAACATTATAGCAATATTTACTTTATTGTGAGCTGACATACTCAACTGATTCATTAGGGTCTGCATAAAAAAAAAGAAATTTAATTTAATTTAAAAATAATTAAAAAAAAAAAAAGAAAGTTATTTTATGCTGTTTTATGCTGTTTGAGGAAAGGAGCAAAAATAGAAAGGTTTTGGTTGTTCGGTCATCATCAATGTGTATGCCTACTCAACTGACATAGGGCCAAATCACATTGAATCACAACTTGAAATGCACTCACTCACGTAACCTGAATTTATGTGCAAATATCCCACCGACATTAATGTTCTGTAGGACAATACAATTCTTCAGCCCATGGTGCTGGCTTGGGTCAAAGAAACCAGGACCAGTCTGAAAGAGCAAGAGAACGCAATGGAGAGAAACTGACAATAAAACACCAAAGTTCCCATGATAGTAATGCATTGAGGATGAAGGCTGTTGGTTCCCTGCTACCCTGGAGAGTAAAGGGAACATGCTCTATCCCATCACAGATGTCGCTGTGCAGAGAGGGTCCATGGGGCTCGGGGTAGTTTAGCTAGTTTAGCTCTCTGTGTCTGGGTGAGAATTAGCCAGCCTTACTGCTTCGCCTTGCTCTCTAATCTCTTAATCTGGCCTTCTGAAGAAGAGAAGGGCTGCAGGGAGATGTGGAGACGAGGATTGACACCCCGTCATTCTCTCAACCCATTTCTATTTCCTGTCCTGGCTGGCAGTAGAGACACAATGACGGGAGAAAAGTTAACGGAGAGAGTGGGGAGGGAAGTTCCAGGTTGTGAGTTGTGCCCTGTTTTGATTTACAGAGAGAAAGTGGGAGGTGTGTGGGTGGTGTGAGAAGAGTGCAAGAGGGAGCATGAATTAAGTGGTGCCTTGCTTGTGTGAATGATGGATGCTAATGTCTTCTTTAATATTACCCCAACACACATTAGGTGTATTAACATGGAACGATGGTCCTTGGATTCTTGGAGCTTGCCACTGAAGTCTTAACCCTTTTAATCTAATCAATTTAATCCTTTAATCTAGTAATGTGATCAGGTAAGGAATATATACAGTATATATGTATATTATATTTAGGGCTGTGACGATACTAGTATCGCATTTGTTTTTTCCATGGCAAAAATAAAAACATGAAGCAGACCAAACCCTTCGGTACTTTAAAAACCTGCTGGAGACTAGAGCTGCCGCTTTCAAGGAGCAGGACACTAATCCAGACGCTTATAAGAAATCCCGCTACAACCTCTGACTCCGACACTGTGGCAGAGCTTGCAAACTATCACGGATTACAAAGGGAAACCCAGCTGCGAGCTGCCCAGTGATGCGAGCCTGCCAGACAAGCTAAATGCCTTCTATAATCGCTTCAAGGCAAGCAACACTGAACCATGCATGAGAACACCAGATGTTCCGGACGACTGTGTGATCTCGCTCTTCATAGCCGATGTGAGTAAGACCTTAAAAAAGGTTAACATTCACAAGGCCAGGCGGATTTCCAGGACATGCACTCAGAGAATGTGCTGACCAGCTGGCAAGTGTCTTCACTGACATTTTCAACATCTTACTGACCCATTCCGTAATACCTACATGTTTCCAGCAAACCACCACAGTCCCTGTGCCCAACAATGTCAAGGTAACCTGTCTAAATGACTATTACCCCGTAGCACTCACATCACACTCACTGTAGCTATGAAATGTTTTGAAAGATTGGTCATGGCTCACATCAACACCATCATCCCAGACACCCTGGACTCACTAGAATTCGCATACCACCCCAACAGTTCCAAAGATGATGCAATCTCTATTGCACTCAACAATGCCCTCTCCCACCTGGACAAGATGAACACTTACACTGCATTTGGAAAGTATTCAGACCCCTTTTCCACATTTTGTTACGTTACAGCCTTATTCTAAAATTGATTAAATAAATACAAATCCTCATCATTCAACACACAATAACCCATAATCAAAGTAAAAACAGGTTTTTAGAAATGTTTGCAAATTTATTAAAAATACCTTATGCAGACCCTTTGCTATGAGACTCGAAATTGAGCTGCATCCTGTTTCCATTGCTCATCCTTGAAATGTTTCTACAACTTGATTGGAGTCCACCTGTAGTAAATTCAATTGATTGGACATGATCTGGAAAGGCACACACTTGTCCATATAAGATCCCACAGTTGACAGTGCATGTCAGAACCAAAACCAAGCCATGAGTTCGAAGGAATAGTCTGTAGAGCTCCGAGACAAGATTGTGTCGAGACACAGATCTGGGGAAGGGTACCCAAAAATGTCTACAGCATTGAAGGTCCCCAAGAATACAGTGGCCTACATTATTCTTAAGTGAAAAAGTTTGAAAACAGCAAGACTCTTCCTAGAGCTGGCCGCCCGGCCAAACTGAGCAATCAGGAGGAGAAGAGCCTTGGTCAGGGAGGTGACCAAGAACCTGATGGTCACGCTGACAGAGCTAGAGAGTTCCTCTGTGGAGATGGGAGAACCTTCCAGAAGGACAACCATCTCTGCAGCATTCCACCGATCAGGCCTTTATGGTAGAGTGGCCCGATGGAAGTCACTCCTTAGTAAAAGGCACATGACAGCCCGCTTGGAGTTTGCCAAAAGGCATCTAAAGGACTCTCAGGCCAAAAGAAACTAGATTATCTGGGCTGATGAACCCAAGATTTAACTCTTTGGCCTGAATGCCAAGCGTCACGTCTGGAGGAAACCTAGCACAATTCCTACTGTGAAGCATGGTGGTTGGTGGTATCATGCTGTGTGGATGTTTATCAGTGGCAGGGACAGGGAGACTAGTCAGGATCGAGGGAAAGATGAATGGAGCAAAGTTTAGAGAGATCCTTATTGAAAACTGGTTACAGAGTGCTCAGGACCTCAGACTGGGGTGAAGGTTCACCTTCCAACAGGACAACGACCCTAAGCACACAACCAAGACAATGCAGGAGATGCTTCGGGGCAAGTATCTGAATGTCCTTGAGTGGCACAGCCAGAGCCCGGACTTGAACCCAATCAAACAGACCTGAAAATAGCTGTGCAGCAACGCTCCCCATCAGACCTCACAAAGCTTGTGAGGATCTGAGAAGAAGAATGGGAGAAACTACCCAAATACAGATGTGCTATGCTTGTAGCGTCATACACAAGAAGACTTGAGGCTGTAATTGCTGCCAAAGGTGCTTCAACAAAGTACTGAGTAAAGGGTCTGAATGCTTATGTAAATGCTGTATTTTTTTATTTTCTATAAATTTGCAAACATTTCTCAACCTGTTTTTGCTTTGTCATTATAGGGTATTGTGTGTAGATTGATAAGGGGGGGAAATGTAATCCATTTTAGAATCAGGCTGTAACGTAGCAAAATGTAGAACATGTCAAGGGGTCTGAATACTTTCCGAATGCACTGTATGTGAGAATGCTGTTCAGCTCACCATTCAAAAGCATAAGGTCATCACTAAGCTCTGGGGCTGAACACCTCTGCCTGCAACTGGATCCTGGACTTCTTGACAGTCCGCACCCAGGTGGTGAGGGAAGGCAACAACACATCCGCCACACAGACCCTCAACACGGGGACCCCTCAGGGGTACGTGCTTAGTACCCTCATGTACTCCCTGTTCACCTACGTGTGGCCACGCATGACTCCAACACCATTGTTAAGTTTGCTGACGACACCACGTGGTTAGCCTGATTACCGGCGACGATGAGACAGCCTATAGGAAGGTGGTCAGTGGCCTGGCAGTGTGATGCCAGGACAACAACTTCTCCCTCGATGTCAGCAAGACAAATGAGCTGATCGTGGACTACAGCAAATGGAGGGCCAAACACGCCCCATTCCACATTGGCGGGGTTGAAGTGAAACGGGTCGAGAGCTTCAAGTTCCCCGGTGTCAACATCACTAAGGGATTTTCATCGTCCACACACACCAACACAGTTGTGAAGAAGGCACGACAACGCCTCCCTGCCATCCAGGACCTCTATACAAGGTGGTGTCAGAGGAGGACCTTAAAATGGTCAAATACTTTAGCCACCCAAGTCATAGGCTGTTCTCGCTTCTACCGCACAGTAAGCGGTACCGATGCACCAAGTCTGGAACCAAAAGGACCCTGAACAGCATCGGTTCCCAAGCAATAAGACTGCTTAATTGTTAGTCCAGTTACAGTTGAAGTCGGAAGTTTACATACACTTAGGTTGGAGTCATTAAAACTCGTTGTTCAACCACTCCACAAATGTCTTGTTAACAAACTATAGTTTTTGCAAGTCGGTTAGGACATCTACTTTGTGCATGACACAAGTCATTTTTCCAACATATGTTTACAGACAGATTATTTCACTTATAATTCACTGTATCACAATTCCAGTGGGTCAGAAGTGTACATACACTAATTTGACTGTCTTTAAAAAGCTTGGAAAATTCCAGAAAATGTCATGGCTTTAAAAGCTTCTGATAGACTAATTGACATAATTTGAGTCAATTGGAGGTGTACCTGTGGATGTATTTCAAGGCCTACCTTCAAACTCAGTGCATCTTTGCTTGACATCATGGGAAAATCAAAAGAAATCAGCCAAGACCTCAGAAAAAGAATTGTAGACCTCCACAAGTCTGGTTCATCTTTGGGAGCAATTTCCAAACGCCTGAAGGTACCGCATTCATCTGTACAAACAATAGTATGCAAGTATAAACACCATGGGACCACACAGCCCTCATACCGCTCAGGAAGGAGACGCGTTCTGTATCCTAGAGATAAATGTACTTTGGTGCGAAAAGTGCAACTCAATCCCAGAACAACAGCAAAGGACCTTGTGAAGATGCTGGAGGAAACAGGTACAAACGTATCTATGTCTACAGTAAACCGAGTCCTATATCGACCTGAAAGGCCGCTCAGCAAGGAAGAAGCCACTGCTCCAAAACCGCCACAAAAAAAATCATGACTACGGTTTACAACTACACACGGGTACAAAGATTGTACTTTTTGGAGAAATGTCCTCTGGTCTGATTAAACAAAAATAGAATTGTTTGGCCATAATGACCATTGTTATGTTTGAAGGAAAAAGGGAGAGGCTTGCAAGCAGAAGAACACCATCCCACCCGTGAAGGACAGGGGTGGCAACATCATACTGTGGGGGTGCTTTGCTGCAGGAGGGACTGGTGCACTTTACAAAATAGATGACATCGTGAGGTAGGAAAATTATGTGGATATATTGAAGCAACATCTCAAGACATCAGTCAGGAAGTTTAAAGCATGGTCACAAATGGGTCTTCCAAATGGACAATGACCCCAAGCATACTTCCAAAGTTGTGTCAAAATGGCTTAAGGACAACAAAGTCAAGGTAGTGGAGTGGCCATAGCAAAGCCCTGACCTCAATCCTATAGAAAATGTGTGGGCAGAACTGAAAAAAGAGTGCGGGCAAGGAGGCCTACAAACCTGACTCAGTTACACCAGCTCATTCAGTAGGAATGGGCCAAAATTCACCCCACTTATTGTGGAAAGCTTGTGGAAGGCTACCCAAAACGTTTGACCCAAGTTAAACAATTTTCATGCAATGCTACTAAATACCAATTGATTGTATGTAAACTTCTAACCCACTGGGAATGTGATGAAAGAAATAAGCTGAAATAAATAATTCTCTCTACTATTATTCTGACATTTCACATTCTTAAAATAAAGTGGTGATCCTAACTGACCTAAGACAGGGATTTTTTTTAGTAGGATTAAGTGTCAGGAATTGTGAAAGACTGACTTTAAATGTATGTGGCTTGGATGTATGTATACTTCCGACTTCAACTGTAGCTATTTGGTTAACTATATAACTGTCTGCATTGACCCTTTTTGCACTAACCCGTTTGACTAATCACATATGCTGCTGCTACAGTTTCCTACCATGTGATGTGACTCTGGATGACAACATGTTTGTTTCCAACTTCATGGCTGTTTTCCTAAAGAAGTTAAATCTGCTTCCTGTTTTGTTTCATAGCCACAATACTAACGAGTATCGCGATACTGGTATTGTCCCAACCCTAATTATTGTCCTTTAAGGGACCTGTATCATAACCCTTCTTCTTCTTCTTCTTCATCCTCCTCTCTCATGTTGTCTCTCTCTCCCTCTCTCTGTTCCTCCTTCTCTCAGACACATGCGACATATTGAGTGCCTGCAGCGAGATTCTTCCCCTTGAGCGACATTCCAGAGCAGGCCATCCCATGGGGGGAGGAGAGTAGGACTGGACAGGGGGGGCCAGAGGCTCCTTAGAGTAGATGGAGCCTGAGTGGAGGGAGAGATCCCCATTGATGTACCCCATCATTACACACACACATACACGTGAGTACATGCACGTACACATACACAGGCACACACACACACACCGTCAGTGAGTGTGTTCTGGACCAATCTAGGGAGAAATGTCCCAACTCCCACATTGTTTGTCTGGTGTGGTTGGTGCTAGCATCAGCCTCAGTCATGCCAAGCAGGCCTCTCTCCAGTCCCCCAGTCTGCAGAGGGGACATCAATTCAAACAGCTCCTATCCACCTATAGGAAAGGCCTGTAGCTGGAAGAAGCAGGTAGTAGAGGCCCAGTTCATTGTCGTGTCTGTCTCTGTTGAGCATCAGTCACATGCAAATGAGTGTGAATGATCATATGAAATCAAATCAAGAACACAAGCTATAGTTTAGTCTTTTCCGTCCTTTGTCCTGTTTTAGTTCACCCTGGCCTGTTTTCACCACAAACTGTAATGTATGTCCTGACACATCACATCATACTGCTCATATGGGAGTGTGTTAGGGTGAGTTCTGGATTCGTCAGACTCTGTTCCTTGCTTAATTCAATTAGAACAGGGACTTTGAGTGCGCGATGCAATGCTTATCCCTGTTTGTGTGTGTGCATTTTCGTCACATTATCTTATAATTTCTCTCGTTCTTTCCCTTCGTCCTTGCCTCTTTCTTCATTCTTTCTGTCTGCCACTAAATATTTAATTTGCTGTGCAGTAGAGGCAGGCTGCTACATTAACCAGAGGTGCCAATTGAGCTCTCTGCTTGTGGCTCGCTGTATAAAAATAAACACACTCTACTTGTAATGAACAGATGTCACAGAATTTAAACGTGCACTCACCCCATCCTCTCCCTCTTCCTCCCCCCTTCCTTCCTTCCTGCACATGCACACACAGCATACATACAGATGCACTAGTGCAATCACACACTCACACACACAGCGCAACTCGGTGGCCATATTCACATGAACACTCTGAAACACACACACACGTACGCACACACATACATTGACATGCATATGTAGAGCACACACACCTATTCCCATGTGCACTTTACTTGGCACAAGACTTCGTATCAGTCTGCCAGCTATGTCTCCTCTCTCTCTCTCTCTCTCTCTCTCTCTCTCTCTCAGAAGGTAACACAGCATATGGGCCTGTTGTTAAGTTATTGCATCTGCACTGTTTTCCTGTAGTCCTCCCATCTCTCTCCCAAAGCCAGCCAGCCATCCCAGAATCCCTAGCGACAGCATGGCTCCCATGTCTGTGCCGAGGGGAAGGGTTGTGTGTGTGTTTCCCTACCCCCTGTTGTTCCCACCCTTTTCCCAGGGTGTGTGTGCCAACTCTCCATGTTTCCTGGCTGATAAGAGTAAGGAGAGACGATGGAGAGACTTGCTACGTACCTGGAGACTCCCGGCTGCCAAGGCTGGGCATGGCTTCCTCTCTCTCTGGGGATCAGCCTTCAGACTGCTCAAAGCAAACCTTCACGACCTGTCTGTATTCAGAGAGCTGAGACGTCGGTATTAGTCCAGTAATACATGGAACATTAATTACACGGTTTTTATATTATTGTTAGTGACCTACATGTAACTGAAAACTAAGGAGTGAAGACGTGGTAGAGGAGGAGAGTTGAGATGGTAGAGCTGAGGAGAGGAGTGGAAAGGACAGGTGGTGAAGGGTAGGAGAGGATAGGAAAGGAAAGGGAGGAGAAGAGAGGAGGAGAAGACAGGAGATGAAAGGAGAGGTGCTGGAGGACAGGAGGGATGGAGAAAAAGAGAAAAGGAAGATTGTGGAGAGGTCGTCAGGGGGGTGATCAGTGAGGTGGATGGGATGCTGTCTGACAGGTCCAGCTGGGAGACTGCCCGCCCCCCCAGTACTGCAAACTGGTCAATATGGAGGCCAATTACTGCTACCCATGTGACCAAGGCATCATCCAACCTTATCACACACACACACACACAAGCACGCAAGAGCACACTCACACACAATCCTATAACACATGCCATCTGTGCAGACCAGCAACAACCCACAGCTACCCCCTCTGATCCAACAGTGTCCCCATGCACACTCCTACTTAACCTCCTAAACATGGTTCAACCACGCCCATCCCAGGGAGGGTCTCACTGGTGAGCAGCCAGAACATAGCTACACTGCCCTCGACAGAGATGACTGACAGTTGTCAGATAGAAGCATCCATCTGCAGAGAGTAAACAATAAACTATAGTTACCAAGCCATTGTCCCCTATAGGCCTCGCCCTCCCTGGTGTCTTCCCAATCTCCACCCCTGCCTGCATTGTCCCCAAAACCTCTAAACCTATGTGGCAAGTGGCAACCCCCCTAAGGTTCCAAACCTACCTGGCACCCCTCCTAATCTCCACCCCTGTCTGTCACCCACCCTGCTACCCTTCCTGTTGTCCCCCTCGTTCCTCCACTGGCATTCAGTCCAACAGTAGCAGATTCTCCATTTAGCTTCTGCCTCATCTGCCCCCGTCGCCCCGTGCCCCACCGCCCCACCGCCGTGCCCCATTGTGCGATAACAAACAGATGTTGTGGAATTTCCACTGAATCGCCTGCCAGTGACAGCCTTGCCTCCTTGTCTGGCGTACAGTCTGGCACTGGGGCTGAGCAGTGCGTGCATGGGGCTGGCTGTGGCGGATTGTGTGCATGCTTGTATTCACTATGTGAGAGGCAAGATATTTAAAGTAAGCTGTGTGTGTGTGTGTGTGTGTGTGTGTGTGTGTGTGTGTGTGTGTGTGTGTGTGTGTGTGTGTGTGTGTGTGTGTGTGTGTGTGTGTGTGTGTGTGTGTGTGTGTGTGTGTGTGTGTGTGTGTGTGTGTGTGTGTGTGTGTGTGTGTGTGTTTGTGTTTCCACTGGCACTAGATATGACCTGATGTTGATTTCCTTTACTTACCTTCAGCATCATGGTCTCTTCTAAAAAAAAGCCCTATCCTGTAGCTTTTATGATAATGACATAAAACAATCATGTATTTGTATTTTATTGATACACAGTATTATACGTAGGCCAATAGGTTCTTAAATGTTTCCTGTTTAATTTGCTTTTCTAATATTTAGACTTGTTAATTGGAATTCACACCAGTTAAGGATACTTGTGACATTTTGATAATCACACTATATTGCCTGTTATGTCGGACAAACACTTTTCTTTGATATATTCCACCAAGTTTAGCGAGAAAAGAGTGGGCACACACGATAATTTAAACAGCGAGATGTATTCACTCACTTTGCAGAGGGCACGTGAATACTGTGTGTTCGGTTTGTGAAGTTCGTAGCCTTCAATACGATCTCTATTCCATTTCTGTTGCAGTGACTCCCTCAATCTCTCAGAGCTGAGGATTGTGCTGCTGGTGGTCAACAATAAACACCATCCTGGGCAGAGAGGAGTTACTGTAAGGCCACAGTTTACTTTGGCCTAAAATATTTTCATACATATTTTTTAAATAAATCAATGTTTAGAAAGAATATGAATTGACGTGTGGGAACCATCCTATCACCTGTGCGAGCTCGTGGATAGCCTAGGCACTCGCCCAGATCGGGAGCTCTCTCCATTGTGCAGAAGTGTAGCCTACTGCCACTCTGTACAGGGTGTCGGTATCCGTCGTGGTTCGGGCAGAAATAAGGGAATGATTGTAAATGCAAAGTTTTAGCCAGATAACACATTCGTTAACAATCCCAAAATGTAAATTCCTGCTATGTCAATTGATCAAAAAACA
This sequence comes from Oncorhynchus keta, assembly GCF_023373465.1. Lineage (NCBI taxonomy): Eukaryota > Metazoa > Chordata > Actinopteri > Salmoniformes > Salmonidae > Oncorhynchus > Oncorhynchus keta. Next base: position 10,710,309 of record NC_068425.1, on the reverse strand, counting down.
GCATGAAAACATTTTCACCAGAGAATTTCTTCAGCACTTACTCGGTGTGTGTGTGTGTTTTGAAGTCAGAATAAGAACTTTCTTTTTAAACGTGCTGGATAATGAACAGATGCCGTGAAATTAGGAAAGAAATACAGACTCCTCCCAGCAGCGCCACTTTGGCCGGAAAACTGGCACAAGGCAGCGGCGAGGCGCGCGGGTGTCCTCTCCAGAGCTCGTGCTGGTGCCGGGGAACATTAAGGAACTTGGCACACGCAGCTCTGCATGACTGCCAACTTCCGCCTCTGGAAAGCGCGCACCTCACGCCGGACGGGGGAATATTTTGATAGATGCGCTCTCCAACTGGCTCGAGCCTGCTCCACCGCCTGCACTGACTCAATAAACGCACCAGCACACTTCGGTTTTTGCTGATTTGCCTAAAAACGCATTTTAAAGAATAGACTACGCCTATAGCATTATCATATGCTATTTAACCTTTTTATGCAATACATCATGCAGTAGTACTCAACTTTCTGCACACAACTGTTTTATTCAGTTTGTCAAGATAGCCAAAATCGTTCCGGTAATTGTATTATCCTAAAGTGAGTGAAGGCACAATTTAGTCACATCACAGTCACGTGTAAGGGAATGCATCAATGACCAGGAAGCCTAGACTTTGGTTTATTTCACGTCCTCTCGCGCACTGTCATCGCAGAATGAAACGCGCGAGTGAATTGTGCTCAGTGTTTGGTTTGAAACGAGAGAAAGGAATAGACAAGCCTAAAAAAATAGCCTCGATGATTTTAGACACATATACTTTATAAGCAAACTCAAGTAATACTGAGATAAATGCACTGGATTGAGCCTAGGCTACATCAGAATAATTCCCATTTCATGCACCTGAAGATCTCCTGCGTGCAAAATAGCCTGCTTTTGGGATTAAGTAAAGTTGTCTATTTGTTTAGGCTGATATCCGATATGTAGTTATGTTCGTTTTTATATTTGTATTTCGTCTATTGGTGTAAAATGTAGCTAAACTTTGAATTTAGATTGCTGTCCAAATGTCACACCAGTTTAGTCTAGCCTAATGCAAATGGATAACAATAAAACTGGGGCTACAAAATTACTTTTGTCCATATATATGTTGTTTTATTTATTATATTTTTAACAAGGCTGTTCTCAATTTATACTTTCGGCTTTGCTGGCCTACATTGCTGCCGGTCATCATCACTCCACGGCCCAAGTCCAGCTCCCTTTCTTCTGTGAGCAGGAGTGTTCTCAGCTAATCGCACCCTGGACATTTTGAGGAGCATATGGGACCGGGGGCAGCGCTCCAAACCAAGCCGGGTGGCATCGTTTCATGCACAAGGGACGCGCGAGGGCAACTGCTGCCCCTTGCATTGTGCGTCTAGAAGGCTTGCCTCAAAATCACACGTGTGTGTTCAAAAATAACACAAATGAATGTCATTCTTTTTTACATTTTTCTTCAGGTTATCATGGCATTGAATAAGCGTCATGAAGAGTTCAAGAGTTGCGATGACAATATTAGACCGCCCGAGCTGCCTGACAATGATCGTATTTGGGACTAGGCTTGTTGTCTCTTAAATGACATTTTATATTCTCATTTCGATATTTACTTTACAGCACATGTCAATGTGTTTTTAATTATCGTTGATAGTCAGGAAGTAATCCCCTCCGTGAATTTAGTCGATGTCTTATATGCTCCATTACATTTTGAGAGATAGTTGGCTATTATCTAGTGATGAATTAAAATTAGTGTGAATTAAAATATATATATATATATTTAGGAATATGAATGTTTTACTGTTGTTAATGTGCTTATGCTAAAACTGAAACGTATAAATATTTGAGTGCAGTCATCAATACCAAAAGCATTAGACAGTGCGGGAGGCCATTCAACTAGTTGATAGTCAATTTTGAAAAGCATGTTTGCACATTCAAAGACACGTTCATTCAGTGCATTTTACTCAAAATCCCAAAATGTATCTCATAAGAATGCACCATATACATTTTTTAAGGTGTAAAATCAAATAAGGTTAGTGTAGAGATTCATTAAAAACAAATCATTTCAGTTGAAACAATAAGCCTACTGTATTTTCTGACAAACAAAAATCGACGAAAAAAGTTTTGCATCAAGGGAATACAATCTCAATTTAAGGGATTTATTGGCATGGGAAACATATGTTAACATTGCCAAAGCAAGTGAACTAAATAATAAACAAAAGTGAAATAAACAATTCAAATGAACAGTAAACATTACACTCACAAATGTTCAAAAATTAAAAAAACACATTTCAAATGTCACATTATCGGCAAATAGTTCAATTACAAAAGGGAAAATATATAAACATAAATATGGGTGGTATTTACAATGGTGTTTGTTCTTGACTGGTTGCCATTTTCTCGTGACAACAGGTCAAATGTTGCTGCCGTGATGGCACAATGTGGTATTTCACCCAGTAGATATGGGAGTTTATCAAAATTAGGCATGTTTTCTAATTCTTTGTGGGTCTGTGTAATCTGAGCGATAAATGTGTCTCTAATATGGTCATACATTTGGCAGGAGGTTAGGAAGTGCAGCTCAGTTTCCACCTTATTTTGTGGGCAGTGTGCACATAGCCTGTCTTCTCTTGAGAACCAGGGATGCCTACAGCAGCTCTTTTCAATAGTCTTTACATAGTCAAAGCTTTTCTTAAGTTTGGGTCAGTCTAGTTTACTCTGTTTTTTTTTTGTTAATTATATTGTCATAATTATATTTTTGTTTTCTCGTGATTTGGTTGGGTCTAATTGTGTTGCTGTCCTGGGGCTCTGTGGGGTCTGTTTGTGTTTGTGAACAGAGCCCCAGGACCAGCTTGCTTAGGGGATTCTTCTCCAGGTTCATCTCTCTGTAGGTGATGGCTTTGTTATGGAAGGTTTGGGAATCGCTTCCTTTTACGTGGTTGTAGAATTTAAAGGCTCTTTTCTGTATTTTGATAATTAGCGGGTTCTACTAATTCTACTCTGCATGCATTATTTGATGTTTTACGTTGTACATGGAGGATATTTTTGCAGAGTTCTCTCTCAATTCAACGGGCTTTATTGGCATGGCAAACATATGTTAACATTGTCAAAGCAAGTGAAATAGATAATAAACAAAAGTGAAATAAACAGTATAAAATGAACAGTAAACATTGCACTCACAAAAGTCCCTCTCTATCTCTTTCTCTTTCGGTGTGTGAAAGTTATGGATGTTATGATGTCCTGCTTAGTCCATCCGGGTAGGCTATCTGTGGAGAAATAAAGGTGGGGTTGAAGAAATGCGCTGTGGCAAATACATGACTTTCTTTTACTTTTTCCCAAAACATTCCAATATGGAGTACATGGGCTGTATTAAGGTCCTCGGCTGCCCGAAGTATTTCAGCCTCTTTCCAATGCCGTGTTTTGATTACAAATTATATCCTTTACTAGTTTGGAATCCCGTATGTTTCGTGCTTTTTTGGGCCACAATTTTCGATAATTTAATGTCAATGAATAGGGCGTTAGTCTCCTGTATTTCTTCCGCCTTTCAAAAATAATATAATATACATATACACCGCCCATTTGCCTCTATACCGTGCATTGTGACTCTTGTGTCCGTTTGAGTCAAGTTTCCCTTTGATGCCAAGAATATTCTGGCATGCGCTCTAAGGGAGCAGGCTGCTGCTTGTATGCACAAACGCAAAAGAAGCCCGAAAAACACACAAACGCATGATCTAGAGCCGGGATGGGCACCATTGATCATCAGACTGCATAACTGCAAAGATTTGTCTTGGAAAATATGTAGAATTGCCGCAAACTTGCGTTAAAATGGCAACATTTTCTCTACCCCCCTGGCAAAATGTGTAAAATTTCAGGAAATGAACTGTAAAACGTAAAGTTGTTCTCTTCGCTGTAAAGTCGGGGGCTAAAATGTATTGCTCGCAAGGTGGGAGGGCCCCCCAAAAGACTTGAACCGGCTCTGACTGCATCTGGGTATGCAGACCCGCGAGCCACTGCGGCCCCTCATGATGAGTTCCTATGTTTTGTGACCCCACCCACATCAAAGTTGCACACCCCTGATCTAGAAGTTAGTTGTCATAGCAGTCCCTCCCTTTAAAGGAATTTGTTAGGCTTATAACGGTTCCCATATCATTTGACCATCCTCGAAATCCCCGAAAGCTTCAGACAGGCCCTTTGGTAACTGTTAGGGATTTTGGCTCGCCTGCAGATCCGGAGGCCGTTTCCCAATCTGTCCAGATCCTGCTGTTCAACTCATTAGAGTCCATTGCAGGGCTTCTTTGTTGACACATTTGTCTTTGTAGTATGTTCGTTGTGTTCTGGAAAGATGGTGTTGGCCTGTTGATTAGATCCTATAATGCCCGTTCTTTCCTCCATGCCTAATCATTAGGAATGCTAGCATCTCCCACAGTGGAAGTCTTTCGAAAATGGTTTCGAACTCATTCTGCAACTCTTTTTGTGGGCTTTATTGAATAATGGGATTTACAGCAACTTATTGATATGTCTGCCATATTAAACTACTGGATATAGCCGGCCGAACCTGTTAGAGTCACATGTCAAGTGATGCTAGTTCTTGTAATCGGTCAACGCACTTACCGAAAGCATGAGCGATATGGGATGTTAAATAGTAAAACCCATTCTTTTCCAGGCCACACTGCGTCATCTTTTCATAGAGCCTTTCCAATGATAAGAATAATCACAGGAAGAATATAATACAGTCCTTACGTAGTTGATTATTATGCTGATAATTTAACCTGCTAGCCAGAATATACTTGTTTTACACTATGTAATGGATCAAATTCAACGAGAAAAGATCACGTTTACAGAACTTGGATATAGGTTTAAAATGAAATGTTTAAAATGAAATGATGTAGCCAAGTTCATGTATTATCATTTTATTTTACCACACATTGTTTAAATACAAAGTTTCAACTTTCACTTTCAATGAAAAATGCAACACATGTTGACGACTCTGGGGACCCTTAGTGGAAATATTTGCATTGATTAGTTATTATAGGCAAAATTATGCATTAAATAAAACTGTTTGTAAATAATAATAACAATAATAGTAATAATCATGTTATTTCAGTGCAATATATCGACCTTCTGATATAACTATTTCGAAATTGAGTGCTAAATCCTGGCCCTTACACTTTTAGAAATAGTCCTATTCAACAAGTCAATGTGCTCGATTGATTTAGAAAGTTACTTGACTTGCCATATTTGTTCCTGTGGCATGACATGAAATATTGTGTTTAGCATATATTAATGTCGCCCTGTCCCATTTTCCGTCCAGTCACTGACAGGATTGTAGATGTATAAAGGCCAGTAGATGTATAAAGGCAAAGGCTATTGGCTTACATTAAACCATTTTCGAATGCATTTTAATGCAATCTAAAATCTAGTGCAAACTTGCAAATCCATTAAAGGTAGCCTCATCTAATGAACGTAAACACCATCGAATCGTTTACATTAGAAGGACTTGACCAGCCGGAACCGGTAGCATGAGCCCATATCTGCTTCTTTAGAATCGTTAATTTAAAATGTTGGCTTTAGCCTTATAGGCCTACTCTGCCAAGTAGTGTTTGCTTTTCCTTTGCTTTTCCTTATCCATTGGTGGTATTCTAGGGATCGACAATTGTATTCTCTGTGTCATTATGGTGACTTGAATCCATGTCCCTCAATAGCAAAAATAGACGTCAAGCAATTCCCCACCGTGTGTGTTATGGTAAGTCAGAATAGGGGCTGAGAAGCAATGAAAGTATATTGTTGAGAAGATTTAAATGAATGATTTAATGTACACTATTTTAGATGTAGCCTATAGTTGGTCCTTGTATACTCGTTTGGCGTAGGCTATTTCTTGCATAGATGTGAAATGTGTTTAATGTTCTGACATAGCTGTTGCCAATTGCCGACATTTAAAAAATATATATCTTCCTATCTCTGCGACATGCTTGCTTTTAAGTGCACTGCTTGCTTCTTAATTGAATCCTCTATTTTCATACTAGGCTATTATTTCCAAATTAGTTACAGCATCATCGGTTGTTACAATGTTATAAACGTGACTATGCGGTTGCATTTGAACTCTGTTCATCTAGCAATTTCAATAATAACCCACCCATACGTCAATCACCGTCAAATCTGTACACATTCCATTTCAAATGCAACATTTTCACAGCATCCCATCGTCACAGAATAGAAACAAAATAAATACAATTATATAAAAGGACATAGAAAAACAATAAATAAAACGCTGTTTCCGCAATGATCAGTGTCTGGTGTCATAGTCCTTTGAGACTAAGTATTAGGGTAGGGGCTGGGGGGTGACCGTGCACGCTCCTTGCCAAAGGTGGGAAACTAATTGATTGTTGATTGCAAGAAGACTCTCCCACGCATGGCAATATTACTGCCGTTTCAGTTGTGGAAAAACGCATTGAGTTCATCGTATACGGGGACGGGGGCCCTTTCGTGGTGCAGGTGCATGTCGTGGTAAGGCGATACGTTTTCAGAGTGGATGCTGCTCCGCACACCTGAAGAACCGTATATGTGGCCAGCAGTGGGGCGAGAGCCGGCCAGGCCGGAGTAATGCATAGAGTAATGATAGCCTTTCTCGGCTACCTCGGGGGACGTAGTGCCCTGGTGCTTCAGAGAAAAGTTGCCATTGATGCACACGGGAGGGGAGATGGGCCCCTCATACTCTGGGCTGTTGTATTCTGGAGATCCACTGCCACCGTACAGTGAATCGTAGGCTGAGCAGTACCCTTGTGTCCGTAAGGGATGCGAGCTGGAACCAGACTGATACTGAGGGCTGGAGAGACGGGAGCACTGGTAGGGGTAAGGATGCATGGAGAAGGAGTTGGAGCTGGGATAGCGTCCCCCCTCCGGACACTGCTCCGTTAGGAAGTTTCGGGAGTTGAGCTGCAGACAACCCGCAACCAGGTTGGTCGTGGGTTGGGACAATCCTTTACACAGCGTCTGCACGTAGGACACAATATCAGGCTTCTTCCCGGAGCGCAGGATCTCAGAGAGGGCCCAGATATAGTTCTTGGCCAAACGGAGAGTCTCGATTTTGGAGAGCTTTTGCGTTTTGGAGTAACAGGGCACGACTTTGCGCAGATTGTCGAGCGCAGAGTTCAGATCGTGCATGCGCGTCCTCTCCCGTGAGTTTGCCTTCTGACGACGCAACTTGGAGCGCTCGATACGGGCAGGTGTCATTTTACGCTTCTTAGGGCCCCGTTTTTTGGGCCCGTCCCCCTCTGCACCGTCCTCTCCTTCGTCCTCATCCGCCTCGTCGTCGTCCTCGTCTTCACCGCCGATCTCAGAATGTGCCCGGCTGCTTCTCAGGTCCGGGACATCCATGTCGTCATCGCCCACGCGGCAGTGATCTTCATCATCCTTGGTCTTCGAGTCCTCGCTCTCGCTGTCCTCTGCCCAGGCCGAATACTTATGCATGTCGGGAAGCAGCGACGGGTCACTGAACAGCCTAGTCAACATTGCGGCACTGAAAGAAATAAAGGACGTTGTGTGAGGACATTTCAAATCAGAAAAGGGCTAAAGGTAAAAATAAGAATGTAATGAAATGCATTCAATAACAATGGGATAATACTAAAATGTGGATTAATATCTCTTCATGATAAAGGCAGAGGACATGAATAGCCTAATACGACTGAAATTATACGTGCTGGGAGGAACTAAAACAGCATGCCATCGGAAACATTTCAGTGAACACCCGAGTCTATCGCCCAACCGGTCCCCTATTTAATTCCCTGCTGTCGTCCATGTGCTCCCCTTGCCCTCGCGCAGCGGGTCTCAACAGCAGAGGCCACATTACAGACCCGTGTGGCGCGCTGTGAAGCAACTTGCAACCCTACTTTCACCCCCGACGCCCACATACTTATGGCTACATTCCAGCACTATTCCACCGCACTACCCACCTCCACAAAAAGCATGGCAGGAGGATATGTACAGTGTCTCTACCTCGGTGTTGATCATCGTGTCAGAAGATAACAAAATATTGTGTGTGGATATCGGAGATGATTTGAATTAAATCATCGTATTTTTTTGTCAAATGTGACATTGAGATGACTTTTACCACACCTGCAGAGCCGCTGTTGTCTTATCACGCTCAACCTTATATCCTACCAGAGAGCCCTATAAGGATAACATGGGTTAATATTATCCACAAAGATCCATTTTGATTGCCAATAAATCATTCTAATAATAATAATATTAATAATAATGTACATTGTTATTATGACACTCAATAACGATTTAATGTGTAAATATCTTACCCAAACGCCAATTAGAATATCATCCAAATATTCTAATCCAAAAATGCGAAGTTGATTGAGCCAGGCCTTTTTGAAAATGGCATCAATTATCACCAATGATCAATTATTATTTGAATGTAAATAGCCAGTGTGAAGATATGATAGATGGACAGTTTAAACCATCTCAAACCAGTAACATAATTGTCACTGTAAATCTCTTGTATCTCTGGTAGGCTGGAGAACTGTGGTTGGGCTACGTGATGTTGTGTGGACCCAAAGTCAACCAGGAGGAATACGGTGCTAATTATCTAGAGGGTGTGCCAGAGGCAAAATCTCGTTTGGAAATTTCAGGCTCAGGAGATTTGCTCATTTAAAAAAAAAAAAAAAAAAAAAAAACGTTTAATTAACAGACCATGTAGACTACCTTACCAGAAAAATATTTCACACATAATTCAGTATGCACGACTGAGCGATTCTAAACCACTTTTAGTTGGAAAGGTTTGCAATTACAGATGGAAATTGCTTGTATCCTTTTAACAGTCGTTAAATATATATCAAAAATGCATTTCAGAAAACAGATTTGTATTTTCTTTAAGTTGCAACAAGAATCTCCTCTTGCATGGCCTGTGCTTGCGTGATTTAGGGGAGATATCGATGTATTTGGAATGTAAAAGGTTGTGCTGTTAGAATAATTATGGATGATAAAACTACACAAATAAATAATGTCCGTATTAGCCTACTGTACATTCACTTTCAATAACGCCCCACCCACCCTTTCCTTTTCTCCAAGATGAACACTCAGATAAAATCATCGATAAATCTTCTCTCAGCCATAAGATGCAGAAATAATTAGCTGACGGTGAAGAATAATTCTGCCTCTCCTCTCTCTACCTATGTATCTCTCTTTCTCTTCATCTCTCTGTTTCCATGAGTCCATGGAAACAGGTTTTATTTTGTATTTTTCACTAATCAAATGAATTCCTTATACTGTCTGACTATAGAAATGAATTAAATTCAGGAGGAAGATTGTTGCAATTTTTTCGATTGTCCGCAGAGATAGAAGGTAAACTAGAGCTTGTCTTTGTGTATTGCTGTTTTCTGAACAAAATAAGCATGGAATACTATATTGCACTCCTAGCCTATAATTAACACACAGAATGGAGGTCCGCGCTGTTAAAAGTTGAAGGACAAATGGAGCATAACATCGTGCCAAACGAAGAACCAGAGCAACACCATAATCCAAATGTTCAAAAATGGCATATCGCTGAGTGAACTCAAAACAGACGTTTACAGGAGGCACAAACATCCACCAAAAAACGGTCACGAATTAACCTTGCATTATTAATCTCTATTTATTAAATTAATTACTTTCCATATTGGGAAGGTCACTCGTCGATTTGTTTACACTCCAACTTACCTCAGCGGGAGCTCTTGAAGGGGTGGAAAGCGCGTGAGTTCAGACCATCTTCTGGGACCGCGAGCAAACGCTCCTATAGGTGCGGCAGGGTGCTTTCAGTGTGCTATCCGCGCGCGCGCTCTGAGACTGTGGCATCGCTACCAGGCAGGGTTACATACCAGCTATGATGCCAGGCCATATGGTTGGCACGTCACTGGCAAGAACCGTCACATGAGAGCCGGTGATTGACATGCGCCCGCATTCGGAGAGATTGTCTTCCCGAGGGAAGAGGGCCCCGCCATCTGTCACTGCGCTCGCGCTCACACAGCCAGAAAAAGAGAGAAACTGAGACGGAGGCAATACGAGTGAAAGAGAGGAAACAGAAAAGTGGGCGAACAAAAATGTTTGTTGTAGACAACGGATATTATTAGTGTATTTGCCTTTATTTTTTATTTTTGTACATTTAACCTAAGGGTTAAGTTAAACGATAGCATGCATAAAACAACGGGGCTCAAGGAGAGGGGGTTGGGGTGCATTTGCAGACCTCGGAACAGAAGGCGATATTGTTCATCTATTTATTTACCTAATTGAATGGCACTATAGTGATCTATTCAGGGGGGAAAATAATCCAAACAAATAGCATTGCGCGAAGACTCTACTGGCAGAATGATAAATGACACACATCTTCAATAAAGACAGACAGACAAATATAGGCTATTGAGACCCTATTGATTTTTTTGTTATTTATAGGTGCTCGTGAGACGAGATCGGAGATTAGACGTGAGCAAGGGTAGGAGGGATGACGAGGTTGTTTGAGCGCTGGTGCTTTCAGAGTGAGACGCTGAGGGTGGCCTGGGGGGCGAGCGAGCTCCAGTCCTCCTGCACAGCAATAACGACGGGGCCCAGGTGTGCGAACCCACCAGGGACAGGATAAGGGCGGGGATCGGTGAGGGAGGGGGCCAGGGGTTGGTTGGAGCTGGCATCTGTGCGGTTGCCCAGAGTGGGAGGAGCGTTGGCAAACTAACCAAATCAATGGCGTTATAAATAAGAGAGGTGCAAGCCTGCGAATTCCTGCTTTTCTCTTCCCCACTTCTTGTGTCATTGGTATCTCTGAGTTATCTCTATTCCAAGTTCCAACTCCAATATCTCACCATTAGGCAGGCATTAGTGAATTTAATCTGGAAAACGAGCTCTGTGACCATCAGGTCCAAGTTGGCATGCATGTGTCTGTCCATTGGCACAGCAATGACACACCATTGAGAGGTGGGAAAAGGGACATTTTGAAGCAAGAAAATAGCACCATGGGTTCATGTCCTTGGACCAGGTTCTCCTCCAACTCCCCAGAGATCCCAGTTAGACACCCACCAGGGGAGGGTCACCTGTGGGGTCAGCAGTAGTGTGGCAACAGCTGTGGCTACAGAGGTCATGATTCTGCACGTTCGATAATGTGTCCCATCCAGTCCCTGACGGGCTGAGAGAGAGGATGGCATCCTGGCACCACTCCAAAGGTGGGGGATGGAAGGCATCACGTCATCACGCCCTGCTGCCAGCCAAATCGGTGCCCTACCTCAGCAGCACGAGTGAGGCAGGAATGGAGGGCGCTGGGCACGGGTTGCCTTACCCGTGCATTTCAACAAGTCCCAATCGTCCTTCAAATCACCTTGCCAAAAGAAATGGCAAATGTCAACAGCATCGTTTTAGCCAATGACAGGCTAAAGGAGACAACAAAATATGGCGGCTGTAAACTGGTATTAGAATACTGGGAAGAGTTTATGCAAAATAATGTGTTCGTGTGTATGGATTTTGTCAGATCAAATCAAATCGAATTTTATTGGTCACATACACATGGTTAGCAGATGTTATTGCGAGTGTAGTTAAATGCTTGTGCTTGTGGTTCCGACATTGCAGCAATATCTAAAATGTAATCTAACAATTCCACAACAACTACCTAATGCACACAAATCTAAGTAAAGGAATGGAATAAGAATATATACATATAAATATTTGGATGAGCAATGACAGAGTGGCATAGGCAAGATGCAATAGATGGTATAAAATACAGTATATACATATGAGATGAGTAATGCAAGATATGTAAATATTATTAAAGTGGCATTATTAAAGTGACTAGTGATCGATTTATTAAAGTGGCCAATGATTTCAAGTCTGTATGTAGGCAGCAGCCTCTCTGTGTTAGTGATGGCTGTTTAACAGTCTGATGGTCTTGAGATATTGGCTTTTTTTCAGTCTCTCTGTCCCAGTTTTGATGCACCTGTACTGACCTCGCCTTCTGGATGGTAGCGGGGTGAACAGGCAGTGGCTCGGGTGGTTGTCGTCCTTGATGGTCTTTTTGGCCTTCCTGTAACATTGGGTGCATAGGTGTCCTGGAGGGCAGGTAGTTTGTCCCCGGTGATGCTTTATGCAGACCACACCTCCCTCTGGAGAGAGCCTTGTGGTTGTGGGTGGTGCTGTTGCCGTATCAGGCAGTGATACAGCCCGACAGGATGCTCTTAATTGTGCATCTGTAAAAGTTTGTGAGGGTTTTAGGTGACAAGCCAAATTTCTTCAGCCTCTTGAGGTTGAAGACAGCGCCTTCTTCACCACACTGTCTGTGTAGGTGGACCATGTCAGTTTGTCCATGATGTGTACTCTGAGGAACTTAAAAGTTTCCACCTTCTCCACTGCTGTCTCATCGATGAGGATAGGGGGGTGCTCCCTCTGCTGTTTCCTGAAGTCCACGATCTTCTCCTTTTGCTTTGTTGATGTTGAGTGAGAGATTGTTTTCCTGACACCACCTCCTCCCTGTAGGCTGTCTCGTCGTTGTTGGTGATCAAGCCTATTACTGTTGTGTTGTCTACAAACTTGATGATTGAGTTTGAGGTGTTCATGGCCACGCAGCCATGGGTGAACAGGGGGTACAGGAGGGGGCTGAGCACACACCCTTGTGGGGCCACAGTGTTGTGGATCAGCGAAGTGGAGATGTTGTTTCCTACCTTCACCACCTGGGGGTGGCCCATTAGGAAGTCCAGGACCCAATTGCAGAGGGCGTGGTTGAGACCCAGGGCCTCAAGCTTAATGATGAGCTTGGAGGGTACTCTGGTGTTGAATGCTGAGCTATGAACAGCATTCTTACATAGGTATTCCTCTTGTCCAGATAGGATAGGGCAGTGTGCAGTGTGATGGCGATTGCATCGTCTGTGGACCTATTGGGGCGGTAAGAAAATTGATGTTGGTCTAGGGTGACAGGTAGGGTGGAGGTGATATGATCCTTGACTTGTATCTCAAAGCACTTCATGATGATAGAAGTGAGTACTACAAGGCGATAGTCCTTTAGTCCAGTTACCTTTGCCTTCCTGGGTACAGGAACAATGGTGGCTATCTTGAACTGGGGGACAGCAGACTGGGATAGGGAGAGATTGAATATGTGCGTAAACACACCAGCCAGCTGATCTGCGCATGCTCTGAGAACGCAGCTAGGGATTCCGCCTGGGCCGGCTGCCTTGCGAGGGTTAACACGTTTAAATGTTTTACTCACGTTGGCCACGGAGAAGGAGAGCCCACAGTCCTTGGTAGCGGGCCGCGTCAGTGTCCTCAAAGCGGGCAAAGAAGGTGTTTAGTTTGTCTGGAAGCAAGACGTCGGTGTCCACGACGTGGTTGGTTTTCCTTTTGTAGTCCGTGATTGTCTGTAGACCCTGCCACATACGTCTTGTGTCTGAGCCGTTGAATTGCAACTCCACTTTGTCTCTGTACTGACATTTCCCTTGTTTGATTGCCTTACAGAGGGAATAACTACACTGTTTGTATTCGGCCATATTCCCAGTCACCTTTCCAATGTTAAATGCAGTGGTGTGAGCTTATGAACCACCTGGGTGTTATCATTGTCTGTTGACGACCACCCAATATATACTATAATTTAGAGACACTTCAATGGGTGTTTGCTCTATAAAGGTATGGTCCTTTAGGTGTAGTCCTTTAGGTGCAACACTCACATGTACTTCAACACTGTGACTCTCATTGGCTGCATTGTATTGGTTTGTCAGATTATCTACCACAGGGGTGTCAAAGTCTTTTCGCCACACCCCTGTACCTGTCAACTCCCAGCGTCCCACACTACCACGATACTGACCAGATTACACGTATTTCACTTTTCTGTCTGTGATGCAACTCCTACACTTCAACTTCCACTCACTCACTCACTCACTCACTCACTCACTCACTCACTCACTCACTCACTCACTCACTCACTCACTCACTCACTCACTCACTCACTCACTCACACACACACACACACACACACACACACACACACACACACACACACACACACACACACACACACACACACACACACACACACACACCCTCCCCCGCCAGACTCCCAGACCCCATCTGCACTCTCCTCTCTCCAGACTCCTAATTGCATATGCACAAATGCAAATGCCTATTAATTAATTACTTGACTAATTAGTGCAGTGGTATTAGAGAGCGATAAATCAAGTGGAGATGGGGCCGAGGATGAAGGGGCAGGAGGAGGTCTGTGTGCAGCCAGCATCCACAATGAACACACACCAGGGGGAGTGCTGCTACTGCTCATCTGTGTGTATGTGCGCGCTTGTGTGTGTGTGTGTGTGTTTCTGTGTGCCCATAAGAGTGTGTGTGCACTGGAGCTTCCTAAAAATCATTAAAAGACTGAGGAAGTGAAGAGAAAAGAGCGAGTTTATGAATACAGAGTTTGTGGTTCAGCTCATGTATCAGTTTTGACGCTAATGATAATGTAGCCTAGTTGAGAGGCATACAACAAACCTGGCAGCCCTGGCAGCTCTGTCTGTGTTTGTGTGTTTGTAGGTCTGCCAGGACACATCATAGGTGCCCATAGAGATCTCCAGTCTGAAATATTCATCCCTGTGCGCTCACCGCTCACCAAGACAGTGTGGTCCTAATTGCAGCATCAGACAGCTCCACCTCTCTCTCTCTGTGCTGCCTGGCTCTGGCTGCCGTGGATACCAGCCGTATTTGTCTGTGTGTGGGTCCATGTGTGTCTGTATGGAGGTGGCGAAAGGTACTCACATTATGTTGTGCTTTGCTTACCTGTCTGTCTGTCTGTCTGTCTGTCTGTCTGTCTGTCTGTCTGTCTGTCTGTCTGTCTGTCTGTCTGTCTGTCTGTCTGTCTGTCTTTCTTCATCAGTTCCTGTGCCAGACCATGCCTGGAAAGCTGAACCATCTTATGGGATTTCTGCCTTTTAATTATAGTAACGATAGAGGATTAATTGTGGCAGTGGAAACAAGGGCCCATAGATTATTGATGATATGTGTGAGGGGCTTGGGGATGTAGAGGGAGGGAGGGAGAAAGAGAGAGATATAAAGAGAGAGAATGGGTTAGAGAAAAAGAAGAGAGAGAGAGTGAGAAGGAGAGGGAGAGAGAGGTATGTAGAGAGGGAGAGAGAGAGAGAGAGAAAAAGAGAAGGAGAGAGAGAGGGACAGAAAGAGGGAGAGAGCGCTAAATAAATCACTGCCTTAGTCACAGCCACCTCCTCTCCTCTGTCATAATGTCCACCGCCTGCTACAGTACCATGTCTTGATGTCAGTGTCGGGGGTTTATTCAAATGATCAAATATGAGGCAAAAGCGACATCTGTAGGATATTAAGTGACACTGCATCCTGGCATGGTTTCTGTTTGTTTCATTGCTGCATCTCCTTTTGTACCAGTAGATGGTGGACTTTGGACACAAAGTGTTCCTGCCGTGGATCTTTTCATCACTTCTTCCCCCTGCATCGTCTGTAATCCACCTTTCACAGTGGACCTGGTCCATGTCAACATGTGCTTTGTGATTCTCCCTTTTTCCCTATTCTGTTCCTCTCGCTCTCCCTCTTTCTCCGTCTCCCAGGGATTATCCCATCATTCGGTTGTGCCTGTTGTCCTAACACATTCCAGATGGATATTGGTCCAGGCCAGAGCGCTCACTTTCTCAGTATGTTCAGTGTCTGGCTTTGTCATCATAATAGTCCTTATGGTACAATAATCTCTTTCTCTCTCTCTCTCTCTCGCTCTGCCTCTCTCTCTCCCTCTCGCTCTGCCTCTCTCTCTCTGTTTCTCTCGCTCTGCCTCTCTCTCTCTGTCTCTCGCTCTCTCTCTCTCTCTCTCTCTCTCGCACTCTCTGTCTCTCTCTCTGTCTCTCTCTCGCACTCTCTGTCTCTCTCTGTCTCTCTCTCTCTCTCGCTCTGTCTCTCTCGCTCTGTCTCTCTCTCTCGCTCTCTCTCTCTCCGTCTCAATTTCTCTAGCTATCTCTGTCTCTCTTACTTTCGCTCTCTCTTTCAATTAAATTCAATTCAAGGGGCTTTATTGGCATGGGAAACATGTTAACATTGCCAAAGCAAGTTAGCGTAGCCTAGTGGTTAGAGCGTTGGACTAGTAACCGGAAGGTTGCGAGTTCAAACCCCCGAGCTGACAAGGTACAAATCTGTCGTTCTGCCCCTGAACAGGCAGTTAACCCACTGTTGCCAGGCCGTCATTGAAAATAAGAATATGTTCTTAACTGACTTGCCTGGTTAAATAAAGGTAAAAAAAAAAAGTTAAAAAAAAGGAGATAATATACAAAAGTGAAAAAAAAGAACAGTAAACATTACACTCACAGATGTTCCAAAAGAATAAAGACATTACAAATGTCATATTATGTATATATACAGTGTTGTAACGATGAGGAAATGGTTAAAGTACAAAAGGGAAAATAAATAAACATAAATATGGGTTGTATTTACAAAGGTGTTTGTTCTTCACTGGTTGCCCTTGTGGCAACAGGTCACAAATCTTGCTGGTGTGAGTATTCGGCACCCTTGAACTTTGCGACCTTTTGCCACATTTCAGGCTTCAAACATAAAGATATAAAACTGTATTTTTTTGTGAAGAATCAACAACAAGTGGGACACAATCATGAAGTGGAACGACATTTATTGGATATTTCAAACTTTTTTAACAAATCAAAAACTGAAAAATTGGGCGTGCAAAATTATTCAGCCCCTTTACTTTCAGTGCAGCAAACTCTCTCCAGAAGTTCAGTGAGGATCTCTGAATGATCCAATGTTGACCTAAATGACTAATGATGATAAATACAATCCACCTGTGTGTAATCAAGTCTCCGTATAAATGCACCTGCACTGTGATAGTCTCAGATGTCCGTTAAAAGAGCAGAGAGCATCATGAAGAACAAGGAACACACCAGGCAGGTCCGAGATACTGTTGTGAAGAAGTTTAAAGCCGGATTTGGATACAAAAAGATTTCCCAAGCTTTAAACATCCCAAGGAGCACTGTGCAAGCGATAATATTGAAATGGAAGGAGTATCAGACCACTGCAAATCTACCAAGACCTGGCCGTCCCTCTAAACTTTCACCTCATACAAGGAGAAGACTGATCAGAGATGCAGCCAAGAGGCCCATGATCACTCTGGATGAACTGCAGAGATCTACAGCTGAGGTGGGAGACTCTGTCCATAGGACAACAATCAGTCGTATATTGCACACATCTGGCCTTTATGGAAGAGTGGCAAGAAGAAAGCCATTTCTTAAAGATATCCATAAAAAGTGTCATTTAAAGTTTGCCACAAGTCACCTGGGAGACACACCAAACATGTGGAAGAAGGTGCTCTGGTCAGATGAAACCAAAATTGAACTTTTTGGCAACAATGCAAAACGTTATGTTTGACGTAAAAGCAACACAGCTCATCACCCTGAACTCACCATCCCCACTGTCAAACATGATGGTGGCAGCATCATGGTTTGGGCCTGCTTTTCTTCAGTAGGGACAGGGAAGATGGTTAAAATTGATGGGAAGATGGATGGAGCCAAATACAGGACCATTCTGGAAGAAAACCGGATGGAGTCTGCAAAAGACCTGAGACTGGGACGGAGATTTGTCTTCCAACAAGACAATGATCCAAAACATAAAGCAAAATCTACAATGGAATGGTTCAAAAATAAACATATCCAGGTGTTAGAATGGCCAAGTCAAAGTCCAGACCTGAATCCAACCGAGAATCTGTGGAAAGAACTGAAAACTGCTGTTCACAAATGCTCTCCATCCAACCTCACTGAGCTCGAGCTGTTTTGCAAGGAGGAATGGGAAAAAATTTCAGTCTCTCGATGTGCAAAACTGATAGAGACATACCCCAAGCGACTTACAGCTGTAATCGCAGCAAAAGGTGGCGCTACAAAGTATTAACTTAAGGGGGCTGAATAATTTTGCACGCCCAATATTTCCGTTTTTGATTTGTTAAAAAAGTTTGAAATATCCAATAAATGTCGTTCCACTTCATGATTGTGTCCCACTTGTTGTTGATTCTTCACAAAAAAATACAGTTTTATATCATTAGGTTTGAAGCCTGAAATGTGGCAAAAGGTCGCAAAGTTCAAGGGGGCCGAATACTTTTGCAAGGCACTGTATGGGAGTTTATCAAAATCGGATTTGTCTCTCTCTCTCACTCTCGCTTTATCTCTCTCTCTCTCTCTCTCTCTCTCTCTCTCTCTCTCTCTCTCTCTCTCTCTCTCTCTCTCTCTCATGCTCTCTCTCTCACTCAATTTTTTAAATTCAATTGGTTTTATTGGCATGACGTAACAATGTACATATAACCAAAGCTTACTTTGGATATTTACAATATGAAAATAAGAAGAATCAAAGGTGTCAACGGGACAACATTAAACAAGGGTCAAAATAACCATAAATAACCAAAATAACAATAAGCATACAGTAGAGGACATGTGCAGGTTGATTGGTCTGTCAGACACTGTCCCTCATCTTATGGCAGGCAGCAATCTAGTGCGCTGCCAACCCACAGCTTTCTGTGTCCTCCCCCAACAGGACGGGTAGCCTACTCTCAACAGAGAGGTCTTTGGAACCTTGAAACAAGTGTTTCAAATTTGGGGAAATTACACTCTAGTAGTTTTATATTGATATATTTTTGACATTTTGTCAGGAAATGCAGCACTGTCTCAGGTTCTGCTGCTGTGCAGTGGTTGCACAGCCTTTCCTCTACATGGAGCCAGGTTTTCCTGTGTCTACCCTTCTCAATGGCAAGGCTGTGCTCACTGAGCCTGTACTTGAGGTTTTGATTAGCAACCATGGTCAAATAGTTAGCCACGGTGTATTGTCAATTTAGGGCCAGATAGCACTGCATTTTGCTTTGTGTTTGTGTTTCCCAATAAGCAATGTAGGTTTGTTTTGATTGTGTTGTAATTTGTTTTATTCTGATTGATGTTCTGGTCCTGAGGCTTCAGAGCGTTAGAACAGGTTTGTGAACTCAGCCCCAGGACCAGCTGGATGAGGGGACTCTTTTCTTTGCTCTTTTCTTTACTCAGCTCTTGGTATTGCAGGGCTTGGTAATGATATGAGAGGGGGTCACTGTATTTTAGATGTTTCCAAAACTTAATTGCTCTTTTTTGAGTTTTTATTATTAGTGGATATTGGCCTAATTCTGCCCTGCATGCATTGTTTGTAGTTTTCCTCTGGACATATAGGAGAATCTTACAGAACTCTGCATGCAGGGTTTAAATGGGCTGTTTGTTCCATTTGGTGAAATCTTGTTTTGCAAGTAGAAGCCACATCTCGCTGCCATAAAGTGCAATTGGTTCAATGACACATTCAAATAGTTTTAGCCAAATTTTAATAGGTATTTCAATTTGAATTGCTTTCTCTCTCAGTTCATTCACTGCCTCATTAAGGTGTCCAGTTGAGCTTATTTTTAAACCTAAGTCATTGTAGTGTGTGCAGTACTCTATATATTTTGTACCAATTGAGAACTTTGGTCTAATTCCCTGAGATCTGAGACCTTTCTCTCTCACTCTCTATCGCTCTCTCTCTCTCCCTGTCTCTCGTTCTCTCTCGTTCTCTCTCGTTCTCTCTCTCTCTCTCTCTCTCTCTCTCTCGCTCTCTCTCTCTCTCTCTCTCTCGTTCTCTCTCTCGTTCTCTCGTTCTCTCGTTCTGTCTGTCTGTCTTCTGTCTGTCTGTCTGTCTGTCTGTCTGTCTGTCTGTCTGTCTGTCTGTCTGTCTGTCTGTCTGTCTGTCTGTCTGTCTGTCTGTCTGTCTGTCTGTCTGTCTGTCTGTCTCACTCTCTCACTCTCACTCTCACTCTCTCACTCTCTCACTCTCTCACTCACTCTCTCACTCTCTCACTCTCTCTCTCTCTCTCTCACTCATCTCTCTGTCTCACACTCTCTCTCCATCTCACTCTCTCCAGTTCTCTCTCTCCCTCTCACACTCTTCCTCTCCCCTTCTTTCTCTCTCCCCTTCTTTCTCTCTCCCCTCTCACTCCCTCTCTCTAGCTCTCCCCTCTCACTCCCTCTCTCTAGCTCTCCCCTTCTCTCTCACTCCCTCTCTCTAGCTCTCCCCTTGTCCGTCCGTCCGTCCGTCCGCCCGTCCGCCCGTCTGTCAGTCTGTGATCTCATAGTGGTGCTTGTACTCAATTGTCACCATATCACATACCATGATGGTGTGTGTGTGTGTGTTTTTACTTGCACGCATGACCGTATGCATATTCATCTGGTTTCCACAGTGCCATCCCTGTACTGACAGACAGGCCAGTAGATAGTGCCTGAACAATGGTCTGTCTCATCCTCAGTCCAGGAGCAAGGCAGGAGATACACAGGTGGATTTGAACTAGCTGCCTCACCTGTCCAGTGCTACCTTCCCAAACCCTATAACGACCACATGACCAGAATCATTGTATGATGTGAACACGTAGTTAGTATTTGCCAGCTGTGATGCGTCAGCGATGTAGGTAATGTAGGTGGAGAGCAGAGGGATGAGTTTAAGTGAGGACTGATAAACACTCTCTTTCTGTGTGACCTGTTATGAATTACGAGAACACCTGCCGTCCTGGGACAAAGCCTCTCTGTGATCCTTAGAAATGAATGATTTCACATTTTTACTTTGCTGTTGACGTCCAAACCCCAGGTGTTTCAGCTTATTACCGACAGAACACTTGGCTGGCGCTCATGAGGAATTAGGGTGGGGCAGGATTTGGACCAGACTGAGTGGGGCTGTGGATTATAGTTTCAATGGTCTATTACCTTTCCATAGCTTTGCCACCTCCATGTACGCAGGTATCTACGTTTCTTTACATCGTATGATCTTCTCTGTTAACAGGACCAGCCACAGAGGTTCTATAGTTGACTATTACGTCATTATATGGGACCAGCTCTCAAACCTCCACTCTTCTTAGTCTGAGCTCATTGAGCCAGAGCAGAGCTGAGCTGAGCTGAGCATGGCTGAACTTGCCTCTGGAGGGGCTGTAATAACTCTGGGGAGAAGCCCTGTCAACCCCTGCCCTATTGGCTGTCACATGGACAGAGATGCCCCATTTTAGGAGAGGTTAGAGTTACATATATGTCCAGTCTGTCATAGGAGATGCAGTCTTCTCTCTCTCTGTGTGTGTTTATGTGTGTGTTTATGTGTGTGCCCTGCAGCTACCAGAGTCAATTCCAGGAGTTCATTAGATGAGTACCCAGCATGCCACGAGTCACCATCAGATATTCACAGCACCACTGTTCACTCAATTAGCCAGCCAATCATAGCACATGCCTCTCTGCCTCCATGCCTGATGCTGATTCCTCTGCATCTGTCATTATTTATTCCTTGTTTTGCTCGGTCACCTCTCTTGTTCATCCTTTCTTTCTTCCTTTCCACTCTCTATATCCCGTTGTGTCTCTATTTCTCCCTGTTTGCCCCCCTGCTCTCTCTTCTCCTCCCCTCTCTCCCTCTGAGAGCACAAATCTCTCATTCACAAACAGAGGCCAAAAGAGGCTCAGCTGATGGGATGAGATTATCTTTTTTTTCTGATTACAAATCAACGTCAGCTTAAATATATACAAAAACACAACTCCCCTTCCTCCGGTCCATCCCTCCCCTCTCTCTTCCCTCCCTCACTCTAGCTTCCTCCGCCCCTCCCTGCCTCTGTCCCACGCCCTCTCTCTCTCTCTCTCTCTCTCTCTCTCTCTCTCTCTCTCTCTCTCTCTCTCTCTCTCTCTCTCTCTCTGCCAGCTGTAAGGACGTGTCTCAATTACTCGTTGCACAGGTTATGAGCGAGGGAAAGAGAGGGAGGAGAGATAAACACACACCACCTAGAACGTCAAACAAGAGTAAGTGTCAGACAGAAACAGGCAGAGAGGAAGAAGGGAGGGAACAGGGGAGATAAAGGATAGGAGAAATAGCTGACCGTGAGTGAAAGAGGAGAGCGACAAAGATAAACAAAGAGAGCTTTTGAAGGGAGACAGTGGGAGAGAGGTGTGTGTATATATATAAATAGAGAGTGAGAGGTGGACCCAGCAGAAGCAGGACTGCTGTACAGTGTGTTGTGTTGGGACCTTCCTCCAGGGAGCCTAGTGGAGCAGAGCTTGGTGCCCGGTGAGAGAGAGACCCCCCTGGGACACAGACACAGCCATGGATCCCTCTGCGTCGGATGAGGTTGGAGACGAGTGCAAGGAGAGCAGGAAGATCCACTTTGCTGTGCAGTCCTCGGCACCCACCCAACTGGACCCCCGGCAAGTAGAGATGGTAAGTGAGAGAATTGGTTTGACCTGGGTAGAACAGTGTCTGTGTGTGTACAGTCAGTATGTGTTTAGCTTGTCCTCAGTTAACCTACGCGTGTGAGTGTGTGTGTTCATCGTGTTCCGTGCCATATTGGACCGTCAGTCTTAACTGCGTTGTGACTTCTCTTTTTTTTTTTGTATCTTGATCTGTGGCCTGATCCTCTCTTGTCTTCTTCTGCCTCATGGTTGAGAATAAAGTGTATTCATATCTCCTTCTCGGCTGTTTCTCATACTTTTTTCTTCGGCTGAATTAACTACGTGTCCCGTTGTCGCTGAATGTTATCACTCTGGCCAGTTAAACCGTATAAAAGTCAACCATGGTTTGTGATATCGTTGTAGTCACAGAACTATAGTTAATGATTATACAAGTGACTAATATTTGTCTTGGTCTGACAGATTTTTCGTTTGGACTGCTAGTTCTTCTCACGTCACTTCTTCTATTCACTGCTCAGTTTGTAGAGTCTGTTTCCCTGGTTCTTTTCTGCCGTTTGCCTGTCGTCATAAAAGATGGAACGGAACAATTCTGGTTCTTCTCCTTGGCCCTGCAGCCTGTCGACGGTGTGTTACATTTTAGTCCAGGAGAAAGTGGGTCAAAGTAGGAGTTGGTTGGTGTTGTGTGAGATCCAGGCCAGTGGCTCAGCCTCAAAAGATGCAGAGAGAGTGAGAGTGAGAGTGAGAGGAAGACAAGAACGCTATACGATGAAGGAGTGCAGAGAAAAAGGCACAACCTGTTTTCTCTCACTTTCACCTGTCTGGTGTCAGATCCCTGAGCTGCTGTCCCTGTTACAGAGCTCTATCTCACATCAGCTAATAGTTTGGCAGGGCACCGTCAACGACTGCAGCACTCAAACATCTTGGGATGTGAACCCATGACCCTCTCCTCTCCCTGTCCAACTGCCTTCTCTGCTTCAGCTCTGAAACCCTCTCTCTCTCTCTTAGAGAAGTGTTAAATCCCTATAGTCTGTTAGTCAACGGTTTTTATGATTTTTTCTGTTGATGGCTCTCTTTCTTCAGAGGAACTGTTGCTCAATCTCCACTTACATCAGATGTTGTGATAGATTATTTCTCTCAGCCTGCAGCTGCAGGCAGGCTGACCCTGGCCTTTGCCTTTGGCCAGAGCCTCCTGTGGGGGCAGCTGGCTGGCTTGCCCCCCCCACCCTCCATGGGGCATCGTGTCTGGCTGGTGCCCCCATCCGGAGAGCAGAGGCTGGGGTCATCTGGTTCAGATAGTTTGCAGTGAAGTCCACAGTAACATTCACATCTAAAGAGAGGTGCAGGTTAAATGGTGCTGACTGTACTCTACTCTGGGAGGGGTTCCATGAAGGGACTGCTGTCTGTGAGTTGTGTTTGTTTGTGTGTGTGTGCATGCGCATGTGTGTGCGTGTGTGTGCGTGTGTGTGCGTGTGTGTGCGTGTGTGTGCGTGTGTGTGTGTGTGTGTGTGTGTGTGTGTGTGTGTGTGTGTGTGTGTGTGTGTGTGTGTGTGTGTGTGTGTGTGTGTGTGTGTGTGTGTGATTTGATTTAAGTACCCATGTGTACGAGCTAACTTGTGTGTTTGTGGGCGAGTGTAGAGGTGTGTGTAGTTCTATACCACACAAACATACTGTCACAGGAACGACAAAAGGGAGTTTGGAGAGAGTGGAGGATGTTTCACAGCTGTGTGTGTGTGTGTGTGTGTGTGTGTGTGTGTGTGTGTGTGTGTGTGTGTGTGTGTGTGTGTGTGTGTGTGTGTGTGTGTGTGTGTGTGTGTGTGTGTGTGTGTGTATTACTGAAGATACAATCTAGCAGTGGTTAGTTTTGGGGCTCCAGGGACAATGGGGTGGGCATAGTTAATGAGACCCTCATTATCCCACAGCATTAAACACATCCACGCATGTATACAAACACACTCAAGGCCAGTGTTTGCTAAAGGGGTTTGATACACAAATCACTTCAATTATGTTTTAATGACAGCTATCAACTCTAACTACGTAGACTGCAGTACAGTTAGTATACTAAACTAGCAGAGGCCCACAGGAGTCATTTACCCTGAAGCACAGCTAACATGATTTTTACAAGCAGCACGGTCAGCCGGTTGCATACTACCGCAGGGTTGTTTCCATGACGACAGACCGCACAGCGACTTTCCACAGCCTCCCTCACAGATCACCTCTGAAAGGTCACTGTTTTAATGGAGGAATGTCTCTGTGTGGTTGGGTCGTTTGCATAGGCGTTAGCTTGCACATATGTAAATGTAGGAGTGGGTCCAGGATCCTGATTTCTGCCCTGGGGCGTTTTAATGTGAGAGCGGCTCCCATAGGGGACACCTAGTGTGCCCTGGACCTGACTCAGACACACAGAGAGAGAGCGAAAGAGAGAGAAAGAGCACAGAAACATGCCCCACGGTAAGGTGACCAAATTTTGGATATGAAAACCGGGTACATATTCTGTTGTAGCTAGCTGTGCGAAAAAAAATATAAAAACATGGAACTATATTTAATACATTTTCACTATAGTCCTTTCAAATACTTGTAGTAATTTTAACACAGAGATGGATTACCCATCCTAGACTATCTAGTAGTTTTCAAGTGTGGTTCAGTGGTTAAAATGTATCACTGATCAAATGTTTGGCTGAACATTCTCATAAAGGGGCTATGGCGAAGCCACGGGAGCAAACAAGTTTGGTACAGGGACAGACAACATTTTTACATGCAAATCTGATTGGATACAGTGTTGAATTATTGAAATATCAGACTCAATTTAACTCCAGAGTTGCTTTTTTCTTTCTGAGGGCCAATCGGGGACATTTCTGGGGACAGCTCTGGTTTGGGACAGCTCACTAAAATCGGGGACTGTCCCAAGAAATCGGGGACGTCTGGTCGCCCTACCCCATGGCCTCATTCACACTTAACACTCAGACCAACTAGACAAGACCCCAGCACGTCCACTGGCTTGGTACACGTGTAGGCTATGACCACTCAAAAATCTGTTTTAGGGAAACTTCATGCAGATAAGATTTGTGTTTCTTGACAGTCGTTTCAACATTAGATGTGTTCATCCATGCTCTAAGATTTTCCCAAATGAAATATATACGATTTTAATAGGGAAAAATGTAATGCAACTCCTGTGTCACAAAAGTCATTGTGGTGGCCTACAGTACTGGATCAACAGCACATGGCAGCGTGTGTTTAACCTCCGTATTCCCCCATGTCATGCTCTGGGAGGGACTGGTGTGGGGGAATGTTCACAATGGACACAGATTAGGGTCATCGTTCAGACTGAGGCTCCAGTTGATTCACTCACAGTGAGCCGGCCCGCCCCATCCGTCTATGGACTAAACACACAACACGAGCCATACTCTCCATACTAATCCCAATGTCAATCCACCTCTGATCCTATGGATTGATAGGGAAACTCAGGGGACCAAGGGTATCAAAGTACACACCAAAGAGCAACAACCGCCCGGTCACCTATTTTAGGTCCAATCGAAATGAATCCAGCAGATGGGATAGAGAGCATCTGTTGGGGTGGAAGGGTGAAAATCCTCACCCCATCTCACTCTCCGGAGTTACGTGCCCTTCCTCTGGCTGGGCATCACACAGCAACCTTTGGTTCAGTGAGTGTTTGTGTGGTAACACTGGATCTGATGGACTGTCAATATGCACTCTGAACCAGAGCTTCTCAGTGGAGGGCCCAGAGCACAGAGCATTCTGAGTTGGTAAGACATCATGGTCATTTATAGGCTGCATGTGTGCGTCATGTCACCGGAGTGGGTTCTAATCCAGAGGTGATTCGTTGATGCAGTTTATCTGCCAATGGGATGTTTCTAACGATGACTATTCCAGTCAATTAAAATAGTAGTGAAATATGTTATGCTCATTAGTTATACCTCATTCACAACCAAAGGCGGTGCTCCCCCCTCTGTGACATCATCACCAGAGCTCTTGTTGATGAGTGTCTTGTTATCAATAACAGCATCAGTGGAATTGATTGGGCTGGGGGTAATCAAAGCACTATGGATGGCCAATTGTGTGACACATTACAAAGTAACAGCTATTATTAATTATATACTATGGTCCCACAGTAACAACAACACAAATATAGAAAACAATGGCTTAATCATGCCCATACCAATAAGGCCTTCATTTATTTTTTTACTTACACCATTTTGTTTTGTTGCGTTAATTTGAAGCATGTGTCCGTATGTCTACCTTAAAGAGCAACTGCCCCCCTAAAAAACAACTTCTCATTTAGATATTAGCCTATGTGGCGTCGATATGAGTCAGAAACCGTTATTCTACTGTCAAAATTGGCCACGCTACAAAGTGTAAATAGGATCATTTTGGTCATCAAGTCAGTCTTGTCCAAAATTGAGTTTTATGAGACTTGTGGTCTTGACTGCATCGTAACGTACATGAAGGTTGGGTTTGTTTCAATCCTGCCCACAGCTGGCAGCACACAAGTAATCATCAATTCGGAGTGTAGCTTTAGGTGACCCGATCGTGGTAAATTTGGGTTAACTTTGGATATCACTATGGGGCTAGATATGGACCATTGGTAAATTACACAATGTACATGCAACAATATATTAAATTCCAACAGCTCAAAATTTCAATGACTTAAAACCTCAAACGAACTATAAATTGTAGAAATTCTTATACAAGTTTGGATAGCATTTCATGACAAAACTGAAAGGTTTGCAACATAAAAATGTCTCATTTTCATTGTGTAATTTATCGACGGTCCCTAACTAGACCCGGAGATAGGCTATCCAAAGTCAAACCAATTTTGCCACGATTGCACACCAGCCGACTGAAGCTAATTGACTAAATTATCTGTCTAACTCTTCCAACCTGAGAACACACACACAAGACAGTTCAGTCATGGCACCGAGCATTTCTTAATTAACCAAATCTAAAGTGAGGCCTAATCAAAGTGCAGTTGTCCTTTAAATAGATCAGGAGGAAGTGGCTATGCTACTCCCCTCCACAGTGACCAGGTAATTTGGTTGTATTGTGGTTGTGTCTGTTGTTACAACTGTCAAGTGTTCCTCAGCATGCGTGTGTTTACTATCCAGCACGTGCGCGCAGGTATTTGTGCAAGCTTGTATGGGGTTTCGCGTGCACACTGCTGTGAGCAGGGTTGGGTAGGTTACTTTCTAAATGTAATCCATTACAGTTCCTAGTTATCTGTCCAAAATTGTAATCAGTAACATTAATTTTGGATTACCCAAACTCAGTAACGTAATCTGATTACTTTAAGATTACTTTTAGATTACTTTCCCTTTAAGAGGCATTCGAAGAAGACAAAAAGGATCCATCAAACGCATTATTTTGGTGTGTCATCATAGTGGTCTCTGACTTGTGGTCACGCTCGCTCAGGTAGAACAAACTTGTGCCATTTTTCAGTGCTGAATCAGTTATCAGTTACTCCCCAACCCTGGCTGTGAGGTTGTACATTTGCATATCTAGATACAATCTTATTCTATTAGGAAATTGAATCCCATACTAGTACTGCTCCTCTTTTTAATTGAAACGCATTGATAGACTTTTAATAAACTCAGACTGATTGACATTCTGTTGTCCTTTACATGCTTCCTATGATCAATGTTTTCCATGTGGCTTCTCTCTCTCATTATTTAACTGTAGTCAATATGAATGCTTCTCTCTTGTGTAGTATAGAAGACCTATTCCTTTTGTGTGACTGGATGCACTCATACTTGCGTGTGTGCCTGTCCTCTGTGAGTCTGCAGGTGTTGTATAAACAGGTAAAGCACAAATATTGAAAGTAGGCAGAGTGATTTGTGGTGTGATGACACTGTACACAGTCATCAAAAGATCAACCAGAGAGCACTTCAAGAGCATGAGGGCTTATTATGATGTAACATGTCTCGTGTGTGTTTGTGTGTGTGTGTGTGTGTGTGTGTGTGTGTGTGTGTGTGCTGTTAAAATGCCACCACCCAACCCTGTGTTATGATAAACGAGTTCCCTGTTGCTTGTTGGATTTGGGTACACACATATTCAACACTGCAACAGCGTACTCCATAAATCACACCTAGCACGGCCTAAATGTCAACTCCATAGGAATTAACATTATATCCTGTGAAATGATGACCCAATGCCTCTGAATATAATTTCAGTAAAATGCATTAATTTACATATTCTCAGGCCTTATTCTAAACATGCACATCCACATAGTAGGTTGTCTTGTGCACTCTTGTACTACCCATCCACTCCAGTCAGCCAGTCAGTCAGCCTGTGAGCTAAAGGCTCTCAGCAGTGCACCCTGCTGCTGTGACAATAACAGCAGTACCATTTCCGTTGAGGGGAGAGAGAGAAGAAGGATTATGATCTTACAGCTCTGTTGCAAACAACAGTGGTGGGGGTTCTGGATCTATCATGCTAGCTGATCCTACCAGGAGTCGATCAGAGGGTTGGGTCAGTACCAGGACCAATAACTGCCTACAATGGGTCTGGGTTTACAGTGGCAAGAAAAAGTATGTGAACCCTTTGGAAATACCTGGATTTCTGTAAAAAATGGTCATACAATTTGATCTGATCTTCATCTAGGTCACAACAATAGACGAAACACAGTCTGCTTAAACAAATAACACATAAGCAATTATACGTTTTCTTATCTTCATTGAACACACCGTGTAAACACTCACAGTGCAGGGTGGGAAAAGTATGTGAACCCTTGGATTTAATAACTGGTTGACCCTCTTTTGGCAGCAATAACCTCAACCAAAAGTTTTCTGTAGTTGTGGATCAGACCTGCACAACGGTCAGGAGGAATTTTGGACCATTCCGCTTTACAAAACTGTTTCAGTTCAGCAATATTCTTGGGATGTCTGGTGTGAACTGCTCTCTTGAAGTCATGCCACAGCTTCTCAATCGGGTTGAGGTCAGGACTGACTGGGCTATTCCAGAAGGTGTATTTTCTTCTGTTAAAGCCATTCTGTTGTTGATTTACATCTGTGTTTTGGGTCGTTGTCCTGTGGCATCACCCAACTTCTGTTGAGCTTCAATTGGCGGACAGATAGCCTAACATTCTCCTGCAAAATGTCTTGATAAACTTGGGAATTCATTTTCCTGCCCATGGTAGCAAGCTGTCCAGGCCCTGAGGCAGCAAAGCAGCCACAAACAATGATGCTCCCTCCACCATACTTTACAGTGGGGATGAGGTTTTGATGTTGGTGTGCTGTGCCTTTTTCTCTCCACACATAGTGTTGTGTGTTCCTTCCAAACAGCTCAACTGTATTTTCATCTGTCCACAGAATATTTTGATGATGGGTACTGGGGTAGGTGTGACATCATACTGCCAGTAGCTATAATTACTTCCTGTCTCTTCTGATGTTTGCTGGTTACTCATCGAATCCCAGTGAATGGTGCCTGATGTCACAGTGTCACAGTATAATATATGGTGATGAGTGTGAGTGGATCTGACAGAGGTGTGACATGATAGAGCTCCCGAGTGGCGCAGCTGTCTAAGGCACTGCATTTCAGTGCAAGATGCGTCATTACAGTCCCTGGTTTGAATTCAGGCTGTATCACATCCGGCCGTGATTGGGAGTCCCATAGGGCGGCGCACAATTGGCAGAGTGTCGCCCGGGTAGGCCGTCATTGTCAATAAGAATTTTTTCTTAACTGACTTGCCTAGTTAACTACAGGTTAAATGAAAAATTACAAATAAAATAGAGCTGTGTAGCTACTGTACTGTATATGATTCTTAGATGTTAGAGAAGCTAGAGAGAAAAGGGCCGAGGTTCCTATAGGTAGGTGTGTTAAGGTTTAAGAAGAGGTACATGGAGACAGTATGGGGATGCTGGTGTTTTGTTTTATTTATTAGGATCCCCATTAGC
This sequence comes from Oncorhynchus keta, assembly GCF_023373465.1. Taxonomy (NCBI): domain Eukaryota; kingdom Metazoa; phylum Chordata; class Actinopteri; order Salmoniformes; family Salmonidae; genus Oncorhynchus; species Oncorhynchus keta. The sequence goes on along the minus strand of NC_068425.1, from coordinate 10,680,215 downwards.
CGACATCAATGGCGACAGCTAGTCTTACTGGGGTCCGACACATAACGAAAAATACATTACAGACAAAATACTTTAAAATGTATAAACATTTAAAAACATGAAACATTAATAGCATCAAACACATCAAAGATGTGGTTTCCATGTGGTTGATACCATTCCATTGACTCCATTCCAGCCATTATTATGAGCCGTCCTCCCCTCAGCAGCCTCCACTGACATATATGTCAGTACATACACAGGTCGGTCACATGGGGGAGAGGCGTTGTGCAGTGAGGTGTTGCTTTATTTGTTTTTTGAAACCAGGTTTGCTGTTCACTTGCACTATTTAAGATGGGAGTTCCATGCACTCGTGGCTCTGAATGATACTGTACATTTCCTTGAATTAGTTCTGGACCTGGGGACTGTGAAAAGACCCCTGGTGGCATGTCTGGTGGGGTAAGTGTGTCACGCCTGCTCCCACTCCCTCTCTCTGGTGCTCGAGGGCGCCAGGCTACCCTTCTTTACACGCACCTGTCACCATCATTACGCCCAGCAGCACTCATTGGACTCGCCTGGGCTCCTTCACATTGTTGATTACCCTCTGTATATCTGTCTGTTCCTCGGTGGTGTTCCCTGTGTCCGCATGAATTGTTCTTATGTGTTCCTGTCCAGACGCTCTTCCTGTTCCGTTTCATGTCCATCAACTATTAAACCTTCACTCGCTGTACCTGCTTCTCATGTCCTGCGTCGTTCCTTACAGAAGGCAGACACCACTACAAGAAGCATCAGGGAGTTTTTTTAGGGTTTTGTTTTGTTGGTGATGTCGGACCCGGGGGCTGCCGCCGATGGAACCTGGGGTGCCTAAGCTGGCTCGGCGGGCTGTCACGCCCGAGCTGGCTCTTAAGGTTTTCCTCGGTGGTGTTCCCTGTGTCCGCATTAATTGTTGTTCTGTGTTCCTCTCCAGACGCTCTTCCTGTTCCGTTTCATGTCTGTCAGCTAATAAACCTTCACTCGCTGTACCTGCTTCTCATCTCCTGTGTCGATCCTTACAAAGTGTGTGTGTCAGTGCTGTGTGTAAGTTGACTATGTAAACCATTTGGAATTTCCAACACATTGTTTCTTATGAAAACAAGAAGTGAGGCAGTCTTTCCTCAACTCTTAGCTAAGAGAGATTGGCATGCATAGTATTAATATTAGCCCTCTGACTACAACGAAGAGCAAGACGTGCCGCTCTGGCTATAGGGATGCTTTGACCCCCTATTTCAGTTTGTTTACACAAAGTTCCAACCTGCAATCTTCTATCCACATGCAGCCCGCATGTGCTGTACCTCTCTTCCTTCAAACACGACGATCATCAATGTCTCTTGTGTTTCAGTTCTTTTTAGTTCATAAGCTCATAATACCAGCAGCATTCTGTTCAAGTGGGGAGAGACATGTTCTTTATTTCTCTGTTATATTTTGTTATCTGTCACCAAAATAATTTCATTACTTTTCGGTCTGTGCTGAGTTTCCAAACCACGTCAGCACCACCAGGCTTTTGATTTAAACCTTTGATGGTTTTGTTCTTGACAGAAGTGTTGCCGCGTTGCTAATGCCTCTTAATAGAAAAATAATCGCGGTGCACAAAGGGAAGGATTACATTTCACTTTATTGTGTCATTTCCTTTAGCACTTAGCGCGACCTAAAGGTCCAACCATTTAATTTGTCTGGGCTCTCCCAGGGCCTGACACGGAGAGGAAGGGTGACACCACTGAAGATTTGAATAGAGTGAGTCCTGCTGCCTTAGAGTTCAGGCAGACACAGAGCTGTGATAGCAGAGGGTGAATGAGGCTTTGCAGCTATGTGCTCTTAATCAGAGATGAGCAGAGATGAAGGGGTTAAAGAGAGAGAGGGGGACAGAGATGGAAGTGTGGATTAGAGAGAGAGAGACAGAGATAGAGAGAGAGAGAAAATAGTAGCAGATGGGATATTGACCTGCTTGTGGGAGAGAGAGATTTGAATGAGTTGTGTTTGACAGTGTTAGGTTGGATGGCTGGTTAGTCACTCCTCAGTCGTGAGTGCGTGCCTGGTTGCACACGTAAGTATACTTTTAATTGCACAAAAGTTGCCATGCACATATGCAAACACTATTCCCGGTCACTGTAGCCCATGCGTGTCTGTGTGAGGCCGGGCATCCTAATTGTATAGTATATCAATCACTTGTAAATCTATATGCGTTTGAGTTGAATTATGGCCCAATCATTACAGGGAGAGAGACAAGGATGGAATGCCATTTTATGGGACCAAAGTGCTGTGTCCACCTCTATATCTGGGATCTGCCACACACTGGGCTAATGAGATGGGCTAATGTAATGAAGTAGTACCTACCATATACCTGGAGGACAGCCCCCTAGTGTTGACAGGGGAGTATAACATGGTTGGGTGTCTCTCATTGGGTTGTGTTGGCATTGCAGGTGCTGGGTGGATATAGTGTCGCCCTTTAGAGATGGTTGGCTGGTATGATGTAGTAGAGCTCTGCTTAGTTTTAGCAGCATTAGCTAGAGAGAGCCTCTCTCTCGCCTACACATGGTCCACTGGGGGTCCTCAGATCTAGTTTAGGCTGTTCTACTGCTGTCTTTTAATAGGCTGGCCTATCTACGAGGACCGCCTCTGGAGAGCAAACCCACATCAGCCAGATCTGCACCCCACTCAGCAATGCAAGGGGTGCTAACCCTCACACTCTCTCTTTTTCTATACACACACACACACACACACACACACACACACACATACAGTACCAGTCAAAAGTTTGGACACACCTACTCATTCAAAGGTTTTTATTTATTTTGACTATTTTCTACATTGCAGAATAATAGTGAAGAAACTATGAAATACCAGATATGGAATCATGTAGTAACCAGAAAAGTGTAAAACAGATTCTTCAAAGTAGCCACCCTTTGCCTTGATGACAGATTTGCACATTTGGCATTCTCTCAACCAGCTTCACCTGGAATGCTTTTCCAACTGTCTTGAAGGAGGTCCCACATATGCTGAGCACTTGTTGGCTGCTTTTCCTTCATTTACATTTACATTTAAGTCATTTAGCAGACGCTCTTATCCAGAGCGACTTACAAATTGGTGCATACACCTTAAGACATCCAGTGGAACAGCCACTTTACAATAGTGCATCTAAATCTTTTTAGGGGGGGTGAGAAGGATTACTTACCCTATCCTAGGTATTCCTTGAAGAGGTGGGGTTTCAGGTGTCTCCGGAAGGTGGTGATTGACTCCGCTGTCCTGGCGTCGTGAGGGAGTTTGTTCCACCATTGGGGGGCCAGAGCAGCGAACAGTTTTGACTGGGCTGAGCGGGAACTGTACTTCCTCAGTGGTAGGGAGGCGAGCAGGCCAGAGGTGGATGAACGCAGTGCCCTTGTTTGGGTGTAGGGCCTGATCAGAGCCTGGAGGTACTGAGGTGCCGTTCCCCTCACAGCTCCGTAGGCAAGCACCATGGTCTTGTAGCGGATGCGAGCTTCAACTGGAAGCCAGTGGAGAGAGCGGAGGAGCGGGGTGATGTGGGAGAACTTGGGAAGGTTGAACACCAGATGGGCTGCGGCGTTCTGGATGAGTTGTAGGGGTTTAATGGCACAGGCAGGGAGCCCAGCCAACAGCGAGTTGCAGTAATCCAGACGGGAGATGACAAGTGCCTGGATTAGGACCTGCGCCGCTTCCTGTGTGAGGCAGGGTCGTACTCTGCGGATGTTGTAGAGCATGAACCTACAGGAACGGGCCACCGCCTTGATGTTAGTTGAGAACGACAGGGTGTTGTCCAGGATCACGCCAAGGTTCTTAGCGCTCTGGGAGGAGGACACAATGGAGTTGTCAACCGTGATGGCGAGATCATGGAACGGGCAGTCCTTCCCCGGGAGGAAGAGCAGCTCCGTCTTGCCGAGGTTCAGCTTGAGGTGGTGATCCGTCATCCACACTGATATGTCTGCCAGACATGCAGAGATGCGATTCGCCACCTGGTCATCAGAAGGGGAAAGGAGAAGATTAATTGTGTGTCGTCTGCATAGCAATGATAGACCATGTGAGAGACCATGTGCTAAAGGTTATGACAGAGCCAAGTGACTTGGTGTATAGCGAGAATAGGAGAGGGCCTAGAACAGAGCCCTGGGGGACACCAGTGGTGAGAGCGTGTGGTGAGGAGACAGATTCTCACCACGCCACCTGGTAGGAGCGACCTGTCAGGTAGGACGCAATCCAAGCGTGGGCCGCGCCGGAGATGCCCAACTCGGAGAGGGTGGAGAGGAGGATCTGATGGTTCACAGTATCGAAGGCAGCCGATAGGTCTAGAAGGATGAGAGCAGAGGAGAGAGAGTTAGCTTTAGCGGTGCGGAGCGCCTCCGTAATACAGAGAAGAGCAGTCTCAGTTGAATGACTAGTCTTGAAACCTGACTGATTTGGATCAAGAAGGTCATTCTGAGAGAGATAGCGGGAGAGCTGGCCAAGGACGGCACGTTCAAGAGTTTGAGAGAAAAGAAAGAAGGGATACTGGTCTGTAGTTGTTGACATCGGAGGGATCGAGTGTAGGTTTTTTCAGAAGGGGTGCAACTCTCGCTCTCTTGAAGACGGAAGGGACGTAGCCAGCGGTCAGGGATGAGTTGATGAGGTAAGGGAGAAGGTCTCCGGAAATGGTCTGGAGAAGAGAGGAGGGGATAGGGTCAAGCGGGCAGGTTGTTGGGCGGCCGGCCGTCACAAGACGCGAGATTCCATCTGGAGAGAGAGGGGAGAAAGAGGTCAGAGCACAGGGTAGGGCAGTGTGAGCAGAACCAGCGGTGTCGTTTGACTTAGCAAACGAGGATCGGATGTCGTCGACCTTCTTTTCAAAATGGTTGACGAAGTCATCTGCAGAGAGGGGGGATTCAGGAGGGAGGAGAAGGTGGCAAAGAGCTTCCTAGGGTTAGAGGCAGAAGCTTGGAATTTAGAGTGGTCGAAAGTGGCTTTAGCAGCAGAGACAGAAGAGGAAAATGTAGAGAGGGAGCGAAAGGATGCCAGGTCCGCAGAGAGGCGAGTTTTCCTCCATTTCCGCTCGGCTGCCCGGAGCCCTGTTCTGTTCTGTTCTGTTCATCAGGCTTGGTATTCTTAGATCCGGGGCGATAAGTGAGTGTGAAGTTGAATCTTCCAAAAAAAAAACAATGCCCACCTGGCCTGCCGAGAGTTCAGACGATTGGCGGTCTGGATGTAGACTAGATTTTTGTGATCCGTCCACACAATGAAGGGAATGACCGAACCCTCTAACCAGTGACGCCACTCCTCAAGAGCCAGCTTAACAACCAGGAGTTCCCGGTTACCCATGTCAATTTCTCTGCAGGTGAGAGCTTGCGGGACAAGAAGGCACAAGGAGGGAGCTTCTGACAAACTGGAGTTCTGGGTAAGGATTGGAGCAGAAGTGAAGCGGTGCTTGAGTTCCAAGAACGCTGCCTCTGCCTCAGGGGACCAGTGGAACCCGGTGAGAGGAGCTGCCAAATGCCTGTAGTCACAGATGAATAGTCTATAAAAATTGTCAAACCCCAGGAAACGCTGTAACTGCTTCAGATTACCAGGTACAGGCCACTCTGTGACTGCCCTAACCTTGGCAGGGTCCATTCATAGCTGTCTTTGAGCAATAATGTAACCCAAGAAGGACAGAGGAAACATGAAACTCACATTTCTCCGACCTTAACAGCTTATTCTCCAACATCCTTTGGAGAACGTGTTGCTTGTGAGCCTCAAGGTCCTTCGAAAGAATAAGAATGTCATCCACAAAGACAGAACACCCAATGACATCTTTCAGGACATCATTAACAAGGCTCTGAAAAAGAGCAGGGGCGTTAGTGAGACCAAAAGGCATGACCAAATACTCAAAATCTCCAAGTGGTGTGTTGAATGCCGGTTTCCACTTATCCCCTTCACTGATGCGGACAAGGTGGTAGGCATTCCGGAGGTCAAGTTTAGTAAACACTGTGGCCCCATGGAGGTGGCAAATCAGCACTGATGAGTGGCAAGGGATACTGTTCAACCCATGGAAGTCTATGCATGGCCTCAGTGATCTATCCTTTTTCTTGACAAAAAAAAACACAGCACCCACTGGAGAGGAAGGCCGGATATGTCCGACAGCCAGGGAGTCCTGGATGTATTCTTCCATGGTTTCTTGCTCAGGGCGTAAAGGTTATACAACCTGCTACTAGGGAGGGGAGCTCCAGGCTTAAGCTGGATAGCACAGTCGTATGGCTGATGAGGCGGCATAGATGGTGCTTACTGAGTACAGGAGCTAGACCGTGATATTCTGGAGGAACAGAAGACAGGTCTGGGGATTCTGGAATGGACTGGGGTGCAGACAAAGCAGGAGGAAGGGCAGAATGTAGACCATTAGAATGACAAAATGCACGCCAAGTAGTTAGCCTTCCGGTGGACCAGTCAATCTGTGGGTTGTGTAGCTTTAACCATGGATGGCCCAGAGGTGAGTGAGAACAGTCGATTATGTGATAACTGATATTTTCCTGGTGATTTCCAGAGAGACGCAGGATAACAGGAACAGTAGTTTTCCATTGAGAGCGTTGGCATCCAGAGGTGAAGTGAGCGAAACAGTGTCCAGACCCAACTGATTAACCTCTCTGGGATATGTGGGACGGTAGCGTCCCACTTGGCCAAAACCCAGAGAAAATGCAGAGCACCAAATTCAAATAAATTCCTATAAAAATCAAAACTTTCATGAAATCACACATGTAAGATACCAAATTAAAGCTACACGTGTTGTGAATCCAGCCAATATGTCAGATATCAAAAAGGCTTTTCGGCGAAAGCAAATGGTGCTATTATCTGAGGATAGCACCTCCATAAACAAAAGAGAAAACATTTCAACCCTGCATGCGCGACACAAAACGCAGAAATAAAAATATAAATCATGCCTTACCTTTGACGAGCTTCTTCTGTTGGCACTCCAATATGTCCCATAAACATCACAAATGTTCCTTTTGTTCGATTAATTCCCTCCATATATATCCAAAATGTCCATTTATTTGGCGCGTTTGATCCAGAAAAACACCGGTTCCAACTTGTGCAACGTGACTACAAAATATTCCAAAAGTTACCTGTAAACTTTGCCAAAACATTTCAAACTACTTTTGTAATACAACTTTAGGTATTTTTTAAAATTAAATAATCAATCAAATTGAAGACGGGATGATCTATGTTCAATACAGGAAGAAAACAAACTGAGGCATGCTTTCTGGTCATGCGCCTCTATGAAACAGTACACATGAAGTGACCCTCGTTCAAGATGGCCGTACTTCTTCATTACACAAAGGAATAACCTCAACCAATTTCTAAAGACTGGTGACATCCAGTGGAACTGGTAGGAACTGCAAGCAAGTCCCTTAGAAATCCAGATTCCAAATGAAAGCCTATTGAAAAGAGGGTGACCGCAAAAAAAAAATCTGAATGGTTTGTCCTCTGGGTTTTCCCTGCTACATAAGTTATGTTATACTCACAGACATGATTCAAACAGTTTTAGAAACTTCCGAGTGTTTTCTATCCAAATCTACTAATAACATGCATATCTTATCTTTTGGGGATGAGTAGCTGGCAGTTGAATTTGGGTATGCTTTTCATCCAAAATTCCAAATGCTGCCCCCCATCCTAGAGAAGTTAACAACCCCTCGGTCCAGAAAGCTCTCGTAGGCACCGGAATCGATGAATGCAGGCAGTGGAAAAGCCTGGCTCTGCCACACCACATTGGCCTCAAGCAGGTGTCTGGGAAATGGGCAGGTGATTTGGCTCAATAGTATATCCCCCACTACTGCTGAGCCCCCTCTTTTGCTGGACACAGGGAACGAGTGGAGACCCGGTGACCAACCTGGCCACAATATAGACAGCTCCTAGTACTGATACGCCACTGCCTATCGTCTGGAGATTGATGGGTCCGGCCGAGCTGCATGGGTTCAGGATTAGAACCTGCCTGGAGATGTGATGCAGTTGGAGAAAGTGAGCAAGGCACTGAAGCAGATGTTATGGGACATCCAACCCTACCTCCCCTCTCCCTCCAATGCTCATGGAGACGGTTGTCAATACAGATAGTGAGAGAAATTAGTTTGTCAAGTCCATCAGGGTCCTCTCTGGACACTAACTCATCCTTGAGGGTCTCAGTGAGTTCGTTCCGGAATGCTCCCTGAAGGGCCTCGTCATTCCAGACGCTCTCTGCAGCGAGGGTGCGGAACTCGCATGTAATTTCAGCCACACTCTGGGAGCCTTGACAAAGGGACATAAGTTGTTTAGCAGCATCCTTTCCACAGACCTTCCTCATCTCATCTGTGAATCCACTGTAGGAGAAGCAGATAAGTGACTCTCTCCCACACCACAGTGGCCCAGGAAAATGCTGCTCCCTAAAGGCAGCCAATTAAAAAAATACATCGTTGCTCGTTCACTAGCATAAGAGTAGGGCTGTTGCTCAAATACTAGTGAACATTGCACAAGAAATGCTCTGCAAGCGCCAAGATTACCATCACTCATGAGTCAGAAAAGCCTCCCAGGACGGAAAAAAGGGACTTGACACTGTTTGTGAGCTCTGGGCGGAGGTTCGGACCTGTAGGTCAGACAGGCTCTGTGAAAACTCCTTGATGTTCTCCAGCAGGGTTTTCAGGGCAAGGTCATGTTGCTCAGAAGGGTGCCTTGACCAACAAGAAATAGTAGTGGAGTCTGCTGGGTTCATCTCTTGGCCAGATCGTACTGTTAAGCAGAGCGACACAGGGGAACCCAAGAGCAGACCCAGATGAGGAAACAGAGATGAATTAACCAAAATATTTATTGTTGCACAGGGAGATATGGAGTGCAGATCCGGGTTAGCTCGGATGAGTTGCAGAAAAAACAGATGTGGAGACTGAGGTTGGAGTTGGCTGAGTAGAACAGGGTAAACAGGTCCTGAAGGGAATCCAAGGTTGTGATGGTGAGTAAAATCCAGAGCAAGGTAGTTGGGTGGTGAGATGTGGAACAGGAGCCAGAGCAGTAACTGCAATGAGAGGATAAACGGTGTCAGGCAGGGAAACAGACACAGCAGAGTAACAGGATCTTGAGTAATAATAACTGGCTAGAATCATGAAATGACTGAGCAGAGTTTACAATCTGGCAGAGTGGAAGTGGCAGGACAGTATTTGTAGAGGTCTTGATTATGGAACGGGTTACAGCTGGTAGGGATCTGCTCTGACTCTAGCCCACCTGTCTCCAACCACATAATCACACAGAGAGGGAGAGAGAGAGAGTGGACAGGGGGAGTAACTGCAGGTCAAGAAGACACCGGATGAACACCAGAGGGAGTAGCAGGAGCAGATGTGACACATCCAAGGGGGAGGTGTGAAAGTCGCATAAATCAAAGTAGGTTCAAAACACTTTATTTTTCCATTCACCATCACTACAGCTCTACACACACACACACACACACACACACACACACACACACACACACACACACACACACACACACACACACACACACACACACACACACACACACACACACACACACACACACACACACACACACACACACTGCTGCTGAGGGGAGGGTGGCTTATAATAATGGCTAGAATGGAGTCAATGGAGTGGTATCAACCACATGGAAACCATATGTTTGACTTGGTTGATACCATTCCATTGACTCCACTCCAGCTATTATTATGAGCCGTCCTCCCCTCAGCAGCCTCCACTGATGCACACACACACACACACCTACCCTAGATCAGCATGTATCTGACCCACATTCTGTTAAAATAAGGTCTCCTTTTCATTTAACCTTAGTTTAACCAGGTGAGTCAGTCAAGCACCTTCTTATTGATAATGACGGCCTGGCTCTCTTGAAGCTTAAGAGCTGTAATATTCCCCCTGTGCTTGTAGGCTCTGTGGGGGACAGAGAGTCCCGTGGGGACACATACCGGCTGTAGCCCCACCTGTGGAGCCCAAGAGTGGCCCTGTGACAGCTCATCATCAGCCCATGTCTGTGTACCAAATGGCACCCTATTCTAAAATAGTGGACTACCTTTGACCAGGACCCACTCTGGTGCACTAAATATGGAAAAGGGTGCCATTTGGGATGCATTCCTGCTCTGCATAGCTGCTGAGAGGCCAGAAACAGTGGGACTGATACTTAAGGATACTGAACAATGGCTGCAACTGAGGAGAGTTGGAGAGGGGGGAGAGGGGTGGGGGTGTAAAGTATAACAGGAGTAATCTCACATGCTGTGCCCCAGTATAAAAGCATAAGTGTGAAGGTCACAGATGATCTTAAGTAACTACTGAAGTGGGGTGATTGAAAGACTGGAAAATTACAAGTGGCTGTGTGTTATGTCATCTGGCCTTTCCCACCGTCATCTGCCCTGCTGCCACCGTCACCCAGCCGGATGTGTGCGTGTATGAGAAATGCCAGCTGTGTGTCTGTGTGTTTGACCCGTATACAGTGCATATTATTCTTTGGAAATGGCATGTGTGCATAATCACTGTGCATTGATGCCTGTCACAATCGCTGTCACTCACCCTGACCCCTCTATGCGTTTATAGCTGAATATACTCACCTTCTCTATAATCGATGGTGACCTTTTCCTGGAAGCAACTTGACGCCATTCATTGGTCCATTACAGGAAGTCATTAATCACTCTAGCAGCCCTAGTATTAATCACTCTAGCAGTCCTAGTAGTCTACAGGTAGTAGTGACGGTAAAGAGGTTTAGGGTTAAACGTCACCGTCTCTTCATTAACACGGGAAGGCCAGTTGTGATGTCAGTAAGAGCTGAGTCACTCTCACACACACTCTGAGGGTCCACACACACACACACACACACACACACACACACACACACACACACACACACACACACACACATACTGTATAAATCATTTTATTATACCATAATGACCTCAATTATCCAGCAACACCCTTTCAGCTCTAGGGCAAAAACACATACGCTTGCTCTATCCCCCTGTCTCTCTCATTCTCTCTCTCTCTCTCTCTCTCTCTCTCTCTCTTCTCTCTCTCTCTCTCTCTCTCTCTCTCTCTCTCTCTCTCTCTCTCTCTCTCTCTCTCTCTGTCTCTCTGTCTCTCTCTCTCTCTCTCTCTTTCTCTCTCTCTCTCTCTCTCTCTCTCTCTCTCTCTCTCTCTCTCTCTCTCTCTCTCTCTCTCTCTCTCTCTCTCTCTCTGTGTGTGTATGCCGCTTGCCTTTACCTTTTTGGGCTCCCTTGACATTTGTTATTTTAATTTATCTTGCTCTGTCTACATCACTGTTCTTTTGTCTCTCCTCTCTCTTCCTCTAAAGAACAGCGACATCTCAGAGCTCACACCAGAGCCCTAGGAAGATACCTGGATTGGTACTATGAGAGTCACACCAGAGCCCTAGGAAGATACCTGGATTGGTACTATGAGAGTCACACCAGAGCCCTAGGAAGATACCTGGATTGGTACTATGAGAGTCACACCAGCGTCCTCTACATACTTGTATTGGTACTATGTATAAGACCACGAAGCATCCCAGTATTGTAGCTGGGACATGGGCCTGGTTAGCATCTGGTCTGCTGTGCTCTGTCTTACCCACTCTTCCACCACTACCTCAGGCAGGCGGGCAGGCAAGGAGGTTGGTTTTACCCGACAGAGATATCAGGTATGAGCCAGGCTGACCAGCAGCAGCAGCAGCCACAGCAACAACCAGGGCCTCTCACCATGTCAGTGGAGAGAGATGGAGACGTAGGGGGTCACACATTAAGGGGGCCCTGCTGGGATGTCTCCCACTGAGGGAGTGGAGAGACGGCATTCAAGCTGAGTGCCATAATGAGATTACAGAACCCGGTGCGCACAGCACGGTGATGTGGGGAAAGGGGAGAGAGATGGGTGAGAGACAAAGAGGAAAACGATAGGAGAGAGAGGAGGAGGTTGAGAGAGAAGGTTGTAAAGAAACAGAGGGGGGGGGTTGAGGATAATGTCATGTCACTGTCAAGGAATGAAGAATGATATGTGGGGTGAACAGGATAAAGGGAGGAGAGGATGAGGTGGAATTGGAAGTGGGGGATGAGAGAGAGTGAGAGTGAGGGATAGAGGGGAAGTGAGGATACATATACAGAACCTTCATGATGAGATTATGATGTGTTGTGTGGCCCACCAAGCCTGTGCTTTGGCAACAGTGACCTGCTTGCTTCGACGCAGACCCAGGATGTTTACCAAATGGAACCCTATTCCCTCTATAGTGTGCTACTTTTGACCAGAGTTTTGAGCAGGGCACATGTGGCTCTGGTCAAACGTAGTGCTCTACTGTATGTAGGGAATAGGGTGGCATTTGGGATGAAGTCCCTGTATGCCCTGGTTAACCAGCGTAATGAGTTCAACAGGATCAAACACGAACACATCCAGAGAGCAACTTCATCGAAAATAGAGAAGTGCTACTGAACAGAGAGGAGCAAAAGTTCAGGCCAAGGTTGACTGGTCTAGAGAGAACCCGCTGGTTACAAATGGGTGAAATCAACATTGTTTCTGTCACGTTCTGACCTTAGTTCCTTTGTTTTTGTCTTTTGTTTTAGTATGGTCAGGGTGTGAGTTGGGTGGGTTTTCTATGTTAGTTTGTCTATGATTTTCTATTTCTGTATTGTGACCTGTTGTCTACGTGGAAAATACATTGGATTTGAAAAAAGTCGTCAGCGTAAACTGTTGTGTTGAAGGTGAAATTTCAACCACAGGATTATGTGGTCATGGTAAATATGTTTAATTTACACCTTTGAAACAACGTCATTTTCGACGTAATATGCACTATAAGATAGAAAGCAGTAGTCCGGGCAGCACCTCCTACTGGAGAGCACCTTAGAGGCTGCTGTCCTATGTTCATGGACTTGAAATCACTGGCCACTTTAACCAACACTAACCAACACTAGTCACTTAAATAATGTTTACATATTTTGCATTACTCATCTTATATGTATTCTATACTTTTCTACTGTATCTTAGTCTATGCCGCTCTGACGTTGCTCGTCCAAATATTTATACATTCTTAATTCCATTTTTACTTTAGATTGGTGTGTATTGTTGTGAAACTGTTAGATATTACTGCACTGTTGGAGCTAGAAACACAAGAATTTCGCTACATCCGCAATAACATCTGCACGTGACCAATAACATCTGCACGTGACCAATAACATTGGATTTGATTTGATCTACAGCTATCTCGTAGTTCTCCCATCCAGAGTTTTAACCAAGCCCAACACTGCTTAGCTTTAATATTTGTCACTGTCTATTACCAATGTGCTAGTAATAAATATGTTAGATTCACTTCTCCATTCAACCAAAAATAAAAGTTAAAGAATAAAGATTAAGTCAAATCAAACTGTATTTCGATTTTTGGTTGAAATGAAAAAGGGAATTCAACATATCAATTGTTAATTCGTTTGTAAGACAAGCTGGAATTAAAGCCAGGCTCAGTGGCACCGATGGGGCTATCCATGCAGAAGATACATCTCCTTAAAAAGTTTATATTTGGTTGCATTGTCTACCAAACACCATTCAACATTACTTTTGTAAGACAGCAAATAGCCTAATGTGAAGGCTATCTTACCAACTAATGTGACAATATTTCTTCAACCTTAAAATGAGTGGCCATATTTTGAGGTTACTGTAACAATAAATGTCTTCTTATGTAATCATAGAAAGCGTGTATGTTCAGGTTTGCAGGTCTGTGGAAATCTTCACAACTGCTATAATAATCTGCATAGACTCTCAAACAGCAATGATCCCTTGCACCATGTCCTCTCAACTAACTGCAATCCAGGGCATTTGGTCATGTTGTTAGATCAAACACAGTGATAACACATTCATTTGTTGTGGAAATAAACAAAACATCTAACATTGTATTCCCATTTGAATTTGAATGTGCTTTTAAATGGTTGAAAGCGCAGTGATCACAAATATAAGTGACAACTAAACCAAATATAAGACATTGATCGTTTCATTGGAATTTGGTTGTACCTTTTGGGGCCGGGGACCCCTTTTGTGTTAGCAAATTCATCAGAGACCCGTTCGTAATTAGAACACAACTGGAATGCGTTAACAACAGCCTACACAAGGTTTTACTATGACGTCTGCAGTACATGGCTGGATGAACCAAGTCCCGGGCCCAGGGAAAGAACATTTCAAATGTTCAGCAGTTTTCAATCTAATTTCCTGTCATTCTACACATGTTGTCATGGGACAGATGTTTTTTTTTTTTTACTGTTGCAGCTCTAAAGCTAACATCCTGCAATTCAATACAGAGAGACAACTTTGCAGTTTTAAATTACAGTGCATTTATGTCAAATAAAAACAATTTGGGGGGAGGGGGATAGTATTGAATAGAAAAATGTACAAATGGTGGAGTACCGTGGATACCAATAACACTGTGAGTCTCCCAGGCCTATGTTGCCCAGTATTAAGAACGTACATTGTAAGCATTTCACTGTTAGTCTACACCTGTTGTTTACGAAGCACGTGACAAATACAATTTGATTTGATTTGATTGAATTGATTCATCATTTTACATTGTGTTGTTTTACATATGTTTAACATATTCCACAGATCCTTGGCCAAAAGTCATTTAATCTGTTGTTAGTAATATTCCCCCCCAAAAATTAGGTTAAAAAAAAAACCTCTGTTTTAGATGTTTAAAAATAATATTGATAACACATTGAAAATTCAACAAACCTTTGGCTGTCTTTTTGAGTGGGTGAAAATAGGTTGGAATCTCATTAATCAACGTATTAAATATTACCCAATTGTGTGCCCAGTGAGGAGACTTGTCATGAACTTCTCTGTTTGACTTTCCAGGCTTCCATCCTTATAGTCGTGCACTATTCATCTGACCTGAATGCATGTAGCCAAAACAACTTACCACAGCTAGTTTGCAAACTGTTTTCTGCTTGATCTATTTAGACTGTGGGAGACTGTGTTCGCGAGTCAATGCACTGTGAGTGTTGTTGCCAAACCTTCACAGTGGGGTTCTACCTGGAATTAAAACTACAGAACAGAAGGCCCTGTTCTCCTTGACCCTCTCTCTGCATTCCTTCCATGGTCAAATTAATGAACCTTGTACTGTAGCTTAAGAATGTCAGTGTTGACAGAATGAGAGAGCCGTCTGCAGCGTACTGTGAGCACCCAGTTAGAGTGGGTAGCAGGTTACCCATTGGGACAGAGAGTGTACATATAGTCATTTTAGGGAAGTCATTTAAGAACACATTCTTATTTACAATGACAGCCTACTGGGAACAGTGGTTTAACTACCTTGTTCAGGGGCAGAACAACAGAGTTTTACTTTGTCAGCTCAGAGATTCGATCCAGCAACCTTTCGGTTACTGGCCCAACACTCTAACCACTAGGCTGTCTGCCGCCTCAGGAAGCCTAAGGGGAGTGAGCTCCAGTCTGCCTGCCACTGGTCTAGAGAGGCTGGAGAGAGGAGGGGCAAGAGGTGGGCAAAGAGGGGGAGAGAGGAGGGCAGTAATACCTACTATAGGGCCCTCACTGGAAACATTTTTTATCAATAAGTCGCAGGTTTTATTTCTACATATTTTTATTTGCAGATATGCAAACGTGAATTTATGCTCACAATAGTTGTTTGCTTGAGTGACATAGTTTTGCATCAAACTACTGTTCTGCAGTGAATAGCCACAGGCACATGCATATTGATTGGCAAACTATGTTTATCAACCATGTACTAAGTACAATGTATGTAATGACTAAAGTAGAGTTCAGAGTGATACTGATTACTGATACTGATTTCCCCCGGGGGGGTTGCTCTGTTAAGTGGGCTAAATCAGGGTCACACAGAGAGTTTCTATATATATATATATATATATGAGTTTAAATGTGAGTTTGCATCCCAATATTACACTTTACAAACATCACAGAAGACTGAAATATAACAAAACCATTTGACATAGAAACACAGGAGTTTTTGTTGAAAAAAACCCTGTTTTTTTATGAAATTATGAAAATACTAATAACATTGCACCCATGAGGCCACTAGAGATCGCTTTGGTCAATCGACTGCAGAAAAGGGATCTATGTGATGATCTCTTGTTGACCCCTAAACTCTGACCCCTGGCCTACCCCAACAGTACTCAGACTTGACTCCTTGCCTGGAGTCAAATTAGGAGAACAGGACACATTACAAGCGCTGATGAGATGGCTTACACCCAAAAAAAACAAAGACCCGATTCTCTTCTTCTCTCTTGTGCGTGTCTAGATCCGGCGTCGGCGGCCTACACCTGCAACACTGTTCAGAGTGGCAGACCAGTGTTCCCCTGAGGATGATCAGTCCACCCATCAGGTAACAGAGCACCCCTAGTGCCTCAGAGGATAACTGCATGTCACCCTATAGTCATGTGAATGGTTGCGTTATTTCAAAACTGTAGGCTACATTCAACTTGTTCTTCCTTCCACAGTGGATTGTAGGAGAGAATGGGGTACTCAAGCCCAAGCGAGTCAACCCAAATGTGTATCAGCCACCATCCCTGAAAGGTAAGAGTATAACTGACTGAGTAAGTAGTGTATGCATGTCCTCTGTGTGGTGAATTCTCCTTGTGTTGATACTGTGTTTACCTTGCTTTACTGTTCTGTTGCCTCCTGATTATGTTCTTTGTGAAATGGGGGCAGTGGGGTAAGATACACGTGACAAAATAATTAATACAAGTCATGTCAATCAGTTGGAGTATCTTTATAAGAGTAGGTACTATACTGTATACACGTGCAAGAGGGATTTCTTCTATGGAACTATATACACATGTTTTGCTTCTATGCACATATATATAGAGAGAGAGAGACAGCTGTGAGTCACTGAGTGTGAGTCTGTGCAGCTCTGGATCATCCAGGATTACCAAAGGAGCATATAGACAGACAGACAGACAGACAGACAGACAGACAGACAGACAGACAGACAGACAGACAGACAGACAGACAGACAGACCGAGCGAGTACTAAATGTTGCTTCATACTTGTTGTTTCACGCCGAGACATAATTCTATTTGGAGGCTTGTCAGTAGATGTTAATTAAAGAATTAAAGGGGGATTACTATATGCGTGTAGAGTGTTATTATAATAACCCAGTCTGTGTTCCTGTATCAGTATTCGATTCTCCATTAGCTGAGAGAGAGAGAGACACCCCAAGGTGACTTAGACCGAGTGGGATTAAGACAGAGCAGGATGAGTCAACATTTTTTAGAGAGCAAAAGAACAGAGGACCAGACACGAGAAATGAAAGGATAAAAACAAATGCAGGAAAGAGTAAAGACGTGTATATATAGGACACACATGTATTATACCAGTCCATTACTACAAAACATGAAAGTGCTGGCTATTCTGCCTTTAAATGTGTCTGTATGTCTGTCTGTCTTGCTGGGTGATTGGCTGGCTGCTTATCTGTCTGTCTGGCATGCATCTGAAAGCCCATATGACGCATGGTAACGTTGACAGTGTTGAAGCCTGGTAAACCCAAAACAACCTATCCCTCTCTCCCTTTGTCCCTGTGTGTGTTCCGGTGTATCATGTGTATGTGTGCGTCCAGCCGTTCAGAAGATGGCTGAGGCACACATGCAGAACCTGGGTGTCTACCCCCCCTTGGAAGACCCCTTTGAGGGGGAGGAGTACGACGACTACCCCTGTCATGAGGAGAGGGAGGAGAGATTCCCCACCAAAGCTGCTGGTGAGATAGGGATTTCATACACTGTCAACTAGTAACACACTATATACACTCACTCATATAATCACATTGATGCTTTGACCAATGGTGTAACCGGCTTACATGTTTAGCTGTGTGTATAGCCATTGTTATTCAGGGCCCACTTTTAAGTCAAATGGGATGAACGTTGCACTATGCCATGTTCAAAACAGCAGGGCCTCAGATAAACTCTCCTCTGCGACAAGTAGCAGTGGTATTATATTAGCACATATTTGCATCACTCCACCAAATCTATCAGAGAGCACAGCAGACCTCCCTGTGCCAGTCAGGGGGCCAGAGATGCTTAGCCACGGCTAACAGTCTATCTGCTTTCTCTTTGGCATCAGTACTGATGCTGGGCTACCAGCCCAGATGGCAGAGCTTCCAAGTGAAATCCCTCCTGTAGCATCGTTAAACGCTGTTTCATTGGATATTACTGTCATCGTTTTTCTGTAAATCTGTCGTTTTGAAAGCAAAACACGGCTGCAGAGTGGCTGTAGTGTCACACATCACTAGACAGGGATTCTTAAAGATACATTGAAGTAGGGTGTGATTATCCTCACTAGAGCAATTGCCTAATTAGGCCTGCATACACATGCACATTTATACAGAAGACACTTTCATATGTACTGGTATGATTCAGACCTTTATACCATGTTCCACACACATGTATTTCTACACACACACTCACAGGAGGCACATGTCTGACCATTAAATGACAGGTAGAACCAGATTACCATAGACTGGTTTGGGAGTAGAGTTATTATGATGTCCCATAAATGGAGTAACCTCTTTTCCCTAGTGCTGTTTGTTTACCTTCCCTGCATGTCTTTTCTGAAACATCAAAACCCACAAATCTAAGTAGTCATCAAGCTTACTTGTGTAAAAGGTTAGTGGTTTGATTTGAAGGAGACCAGTGTGTGCTGCTGTTCTTTGACATCACCTCTTGTCTCCTTAGACCCCCAAGCGACCAGCACCACAGATCAATCAGAGAAGCCGGATGAAGAGGAGGAAGAGAAAGAGAAAGAAGAGGAAAAGACGGAAGAAAAGACAGAGGAGAAGGCAAAGAAAGTGCGCAAAAGTGTAAAGTTTTAACACTAAACAAACAAAAATGAAGGGAGAGATGGATGGTTGCAGATGTGTGAATGATTGAGTGAATGAATGAGTGGTTTAATGTGTGAACTTGTGAGTGAGAAAGAGAGCTTCTAAGTTTGAATGGTGCATTTTCAAATTAAATGAATGAATGACTGAATGAATGTAGGCACTGTTAGCAAATCTGTGAGCAAAAAATCTGTACATTATTCTAGAAGGGGAGAAGGAGAGGGAGAGGGAGAGGGGGGAGAGAGAGTGTGTAATAGATATTGCCCTTGTGAAGAGGTGAGGAGTGGCTCAGTGGATAGGGCAAGGTCACCAACGTAACTGTGACCTTGAGGTCCCGCACTGCAACGCTAGTCTTCTCTTCCATGTCAGGGGAACCATTCATTCACTTCTTAATTTCTAGCTTTGCTCTTTAATGTTACAGAGCAATGGAATAATGGCTAGAAATAATAACTACACATGACACTCAAAATAACTGTAAACGGACAAATGCTGATGAACAGCTTCAGTATAGAGGACACACACACACACACACACACACACACACACACACACACACACACACACACACACACACACACACACACACACACACACACACACACACACACACACACACACACACACACACACACACACAGAGGAGATATCATTAGTCTCTGACTATCATCTCTGACTATCGGTCCAGACTATATTCTAAAGCTGCTCCATTACTGTGCAGATATGATAATACAGACTCCTAAATCACAAAGACCTGTATTATGTGTATCAAATTTCACTCTGGCCTAGATTGGATATCTCTGCAGCCTAATCATATTGAGATCTTGTTCTTGGAAGAAGTGAGCAGCTGCTGCCATCTTGTGGCAAGATAGGAGATGTAGAATAACCAGAGAGTATATATCGACATGGATTTACATACAATAAACTGTGCACGGCATAGGCCTTCAGATAATATGCATCTATATAATTGAAATGATCTAGATTTGTAATGCATTTGACACATTTATTTGTGATGCATTTGAAGTTATTTTTGGTGCCCATCGAAGCTATTTGCGTCAATGATGTACTCTGGGTGTATGTGAGGATGCCATGCTTTTGTAAAAGTAGTCCAATTTAGTTTTTTTGTGAGATAAAAACATGTATTCATTTTGTATACAGAATCAGATTCTTATTGTTTGTTTGTTTAAATAATTTCCTGTGTAAAGACCTATTAATCAACTTAGCTGTATATGGTCTCTCTCTGTTGAATAATTGTCACAATGTTTAGTAACCTTTCAGTCATGACTTGGATAACTGTGTTTTTCATATTCTCATGAAAAACAATACAGACAATACAATACATCGTGACTCTCTTTCTCTCTCTCTCTTCCTGCTGAAATGGAATGACACATTTGAATATAAAAATATTCACCCTCAGAATGTCATTATCATCATATACTCATTGATAATGTCAGCCTAATAAACAGTTGTCTTTATTTCCATCACATCTGTTCTCCAACTGCAGGATTGCTTGAGTCAGCGGAATACATGTGTTGTAGTGTCTCAGTTGAATGTCTCAATCTGTACCAACTGTTAATATATAGTAGTTGTTTTGATTCTCTTTTTGTTGGACAAAGTGTTGAGACATATGGCACCTACTCCCTCCATTGTCTGGCTGGAGTGAGAGCATACTTTCCTTCTCCAAGTCTATCTATCCTCTATGGTCAATAGACGAGTGCCATGGCAAGAATGAACTCTAATCGCACTATTCTTCTTTATTCCACTTTTTGTTTTCATTCTTTTTTCTGTACTTGTTAAAGATGTAGACATTTCAATGTGAGCAACAATAACACTATCTAAATAAACACATTTTTTCTGATTTGAAATTACTTTGTGTGTGTGTTCTGGTGTGTGGAACTAATCTTAAAATCCTAAAACTTTGAAAATATACTTTATAAAATAATATATATGACCGCACAAAATGATTGCCACAAGATGGTCAGTATTTCACACCCTATGATGGAATGAATGAACATGACCCACATTCCAGAAGGAATTCTGATACTTGGAAGTCTGTATGTTTGCTTCTCAGATGGTATGTTCTTCAAGTGGAGTATGTCAGAAAACACACTCATGGAAAACAAAACTGGCAAAGTCAACTGACAAATAAAAAATAGGCTTCCTAGAAAGTATGCTAATTAATTTCTTTGGACTGATAAGTTATTGCAACAATAGACAAATATAATGGTAGGTCCTTTAATATTGCATTTGTAGCTTAAGTAGCCTAATGCTACTGTCAGATGAAAAACAAATAGCTAACATTGTACCACCATAGACATTAAAACCAGATTGCCACAAATCTACACCGGAAGTGAGATAGTGACCCGTTTCATGTAGAAGGTATTCCCGGAAGATACGTTTCGTCGATGATGATGTACTAAATCAGGTGAGTTAAAGGCTCAGGACTACAGTTGTTCCTTTTTTAAATTCAAACCAATTTCGTGTGGTCATTGTTCAGATGTGAAAGTCGTATCCTATTTATTTATGTTTAATTGTAATATATTCATGGGGTGTATAACGGGGTGTATACTGTGGCTGTGTTGTTAGCTAGCTAATGGTAATGCTAAAGACAGCGCTAGCACTGTTGTTTGCTCCACTTGAAATTGGTTTGAATTTAAAAAAGGAACAACTGTAGTCCTGAGCCTATATCAATTAAATATCACCCCCAGGATTATGTACTAATTCTACATGTGTGTACGTAAACGGAACCTGCATGTATTGCTAAGCCAGTTGTAGCTGCCAGTTTCAGTTTAGCTGTCAGCTAGCTGGTTAGCTAACTAGCTATCTACGGTAGCTAGTTAGCTATATAACATTACCTAGTTATTGTACAGTTTTAGTACCATTTATATTTCAGTGATTTATGTCGACTGGTTTTGATATGACTGTCTGAGCATAACTCATTCAAGTTGGTCACTTATGTAATTTGGCTGGTGGTACACAGGCCAGATCTCAGGCTTAAGTTGCTTGTCTGTAGGAGGGTAATTTAGCCTAATGTGTTGTGTTTAGTCTTCAACTGATGAATTCCATGTTAATCAATAGTGTAAATAGGCCTACTCAGAATCAGATAAATCAACAGCTTTTATTGTTATCTCTAACAGTCGATTGTTCAAAGTAACTTGTTTACTTTATTAGGGGGTGGGACCTGCCATCACAGTGAATATCAACTCTTGTCTTATGACAAAATCTATCATCTTTACGCTTTCTGTGCATGTATGCCTTTTTAAAAAACTGAAAACACTGTGTTGTTACGTTTTCCTTGTGCGGTATTGACATTTTAATTCAGTCACTTTTTGACAGCACTTTTTGTACATGAATGCCAAAACATCAAAGAGATAAATAAAGGTGCTCAAAGTTGACCCACTTTTGCATACCCCACCATACTATGAGACATCCATATCTTCATCACTGGAAAAGGAAACTGTTCAGATTGATACAATTTAAAAGCTTACAAACAGGGTATTGGGAAATTCAGAAGATCATCGGGCAATAATTCGGTATGATCTTCTGTCTAGAATAGAATATCATCATTGATGCTGACCAAATCAAAATGTTACTGGTCGCTTATACACATAATTAGCAGATGTTATTGTGGGTGTAGCGAAATGTGTGTGTTCCTGGCTCCAACAGTGCTGTAATATCTAACAGTACAAGCTAACCTAAGAGTAAAAGAATGGAATTAAGAAATATAGACATATTAGAACAGGCCATGTCTGAGTCTGGAGTATAAATAAGTGTGTGTGTGAGAGATGTATAAGCAGTATGTGGATAGAAAATGTAATATATTTGAAGAAAACATAAGATACAATAATATATGCACAGCAATAGTTGAATAAGATGGCCTTTACTAGAATACAGTACAGTGCATTTGGAAAGTATTCAGACCCCTTGACTATTTCCACCTTTTGTTACAGCCTTATTCTAAAATGGATTAAATTCATTTTTCCCTTCATCAATCTACAAACAATACTCTATAATGACAAAGAGAAAACAGGTTTTTAGATTTTTTTGCAAATGTATTTAAGTAGAAATACTACTTAAATACTATTTTCATAATTATTCAGACCCTTTGCTATGAGCCTTGAAATTGAGCTCATGTGCATCTTGCTTCCATTGATCATCCTTGACATGTTTCTACAACTTGATTGGAGTCCACTGGACATCCCTTCAAATGAGTGATTCAGCTATTTCAGCCATACCATTTGCTGACAGGTGTATAAAATGTAGCACAAAGCCACACAATCTCCGTAGACAAACATTGACAATAGAGTGGCCTTATTGAAGAGCTCGGTGACTTTCAACGTGACACTGTCATAGGATACCACCTTTCCAACAAGTCAGTTTGTCAAATTTCTGCCCTCGTAGAGCTGCCTCGGTCAGCTATAAGTGCTGTTAGTGTGAAGTGGAAACGTCTAGGAGCAACAACGGCTCAGCCGCGAAGTGGTGGGCCACACAAACTCACAGAACGGGACCGCCGAGTGCTGAAGTACGTAAAATCGTCTGTCCTTGGTTGCAACACTCGCTACCGAGTTCCAAACTGCCTTTTGGAAAGCAAGGTTGGCACAATAACTGTTTGACGGGAACTTCATAAAATGTGTTTCCATAGCCGAGCAGCTGCACACAAGCCTAAGATCACCATGTGCAATACCAAGCGTTGTCTGGAATGGTGTAATGCTCGCAACTGGACTCTGGAGCAGTGGAAACACGTTCTCAGGAGTGATGAATCATGCTTCACCATCTCGCAGTCTGACTGACAAATCTGGTTTTGGCAGATGCCAGGATGCGTAGTGCCAACTGTAAAGTTTGGTGGATGAGGAATAATGGTCTGAGGCTGCTTTTTATGGTTTGTGCAAGGCCCCAATGACATGGCCACAGTTTGGGGAAGTCCCTTTCCTGTTTCAGCATGACATTGCCCCCGTACACAAAGCGAGGTCCATACAGAAATGGTTTGTCGAGATCGGTGTGGAAGACTGGCCTGGCCTGTACAGAGCCCTGACCGCAACCCCATGAATTGTAACGTCGACTGCGAGCCAGGCCTAATCGCCCAACCTCACTGATGCTCTTGTGGCCGAATGGAAGAATGTCCCATCAGCAATGATCCAACATCTGGTGGAAAGTCTTCCCAGATATACTGTTATAGCAGCAAAGGGGGACCAGCTCTATATTAATGCCCATGATTTTGTAATGAGATGTTCAACAAGCAGGTGTCCTCATACTTTTGACCACGTAGTGCATGATAATATTTTCCTCTTCTTATATCCCTAAACACTGGGCCAGTTTCCCAGACACAGATACTCCATTCAATTAGCTTTTTAGTCCAGGATTAGGCTTAATCCACTCCTGAGAGATCAGCTCACTGGCCACACCTCACCATTACTCCCCCTCTCTCTGTCCCAGGTGGATTGGCCCCTTTCTCAGTAGGAATGCCGGGCGGAGTGGACTATGGGGAGTTTGGGGGGAGCCTTCCTGCCATCGCCTCTCTGAATGCGTCCTACTCCACCACTGTATCCCTCCCCTCCCCCCACTACCTGGTGGTGCCACCTGGGGAGAAGAAGGTCATCTCGGACGTCCGTCGCACCTTTTGCCTCTTTGTCACCTTTGACCTCCTCTTCATCTCCCTGCTGTGGATCATCGAGCTCAATGTGAGTTCACTCGTTGTCAATCTATTTCTAATCTTTTTTTATTTAGTCTAACCTTTATTTAACTAGGCAAGTCAGTTAAGAACAACCTGGACAACGCTGGGCCAATTGTGCGCTGCCCTATGGGACTCCCAATCACGGCCGGTTGTGATACAGCCTGGAATTGAACCATGGTCTGTAGTGATGCCTCTAACACTGAGATGCAGAGCCTTAGACTGCTGCACCACTTGGGAGCCTGTTTTATTGTTGCTTTCTCTCATGTGTCTCACATGTTGTTCTCTGCCCCTTGTTTTTGACTTTTTCTCAGTATCACTCTCCATCCTTATTTTCACTGTTCTATATTATGCCAATTGTATATATTCTGTGTGTGTGAACCACAGGGTATACACTGAGTATACCAAACATTGAGAACCCCTTCCTCTACAAGGTGTTGAAAGCGACCACAGGGATGCTGGCCTTCCCTTTCCCGTGTTCACTGTCAAGTTGGCGGGATCCTTTGGGTAGTGGACCATTCTTGATACACACGGGTAAAAAAAACACAGCAGTGTTGCAGTTCTTTTCTTGTGTTTTTTGTTGTTGAATTTTACCCCCTTTTCTCTCCCCAATTTCATGGTATCCAGTTGTTAGTAGCTACTATCTTGTCTCATCGCTACAACTCCCGTACGGGCTCGGGAGAGATGAAGGTTGAAAGCCATGCGTCCTCCGATACCAAACCCAACCAAGCCGCACTGCTTCTTAACACAGCGCGCGTCCAACCCGGAAGCCAGCCGCACCAATGTGTCGGAGGAAACACCGTACACCTGGCAATCTTGGTGAGCGTGCACTGCACCCGGCCCCCCACAGGAGTCGCTGGAGTCTCTGGTGGCACAGCTGGCGCTGCAGTACAGCGCCCTTAACCACTGCGCCACCCGGGAGGCCCCCAGTGTTGCAGTTCTTGACACAAACCGGTACGCCTGGCACCTACTACCATACCCTGTTCAGAGGCATTCACCCTTTAAAAAGCATACATACACAATCCATGTCTCAATGCTTAAAAATCCTTCTTTAACCTTTCTCTTCTTCTTCATCTAAACTGATTTGAAGAGGATTTAACAAGTGACATCAACAAGGGATTATAGCTTTCACCTGGTCGGTCTGTCATGGAAAGAGCAGGTGTTCTTAATGTTTTATATACTCAGTGTATTGCTCTTATCTCTTTACCACTTCCTTAAAAATGTGAACAAGATTGTTAGTCAGATGCCCAGCAGAGCTGTTAACAGTTTATTTAGGTTATTTTCTCTCTGTGTGTGTCAGTTACTTTCTCTCATTATGTCAGCGGTCCCCTAATGATGATGGTATGTATGTGTGTATGCAATAGAAAGAGCTTGCCTCTGGCTGCATGTTTTACATATGGTTCTACTCTTGCTTTGTCCCACTGCAGATCGATAACTCCATTTGGCAGAGCCTTGAGCTGGAGGTTGCCAAGTACAACTTTCAGTCCTCCTTCTTTGACATCTTTGTGAGTGTAAATGATCAAACTATAATTGTAATGGGTCAGACAGTCGTACGTTTGAATGAACTGAACGTACTGTCACGGTTATTCACCTGCCGATGCTTGCCTTTATTGAAATCAAAGTCGTCATGGCCAGCTCTCCCGATCACATACGGGAATAACTTTTTAGTTTGACTGTTTTCTGGTTTGTCTTTCTTTTTTTTTTTCTTCTCCACCATAGCTCCTTGCCTTGTTTCGTTTCCTGTGTCTCCAGTTGGGCTATGCTGCTCTGCGTCTGAGGCACTGGTGGGTCATTGCGGTAAGAGCGCTCCTTGAGACGGACCGACGGACTGGTACCTAAATGGACTGATGGTCATATGTGGTGGGCTGACTGCTCTCACCCAATACCAGCTGTTGTTTTTAACAGTGTTTCATTCTCATAGATCACCACTCTAGTGACCAGCTCCTTCCTTGTAGTCAAAGTCATTCTCTCCAATGTGAGTGCCTCCCCCTCTCCTCTTACCAGAAACAGTTTGGACTGAGCTCCACACTTGTTTGTGTTCAAAGCCACATCACATTTTCACTTCTCTATTCAATTAGAACATTAATATATTGTCAGTTTGTCTGCAGTTGACCTTTACTGTGTACTCAGCATGGTGGGGATTATACATTCAAATCTATTCTAATCTGAGTTAAGCCTTTCTGCTGCCCTCTGTGTTTACGCGCCGTGTCGACAGCCTGAAGCCACACTCCCCTACAATCTCTTCGCCATTTATTTATAACGAAGGGGAAGGAGACATAATGTTGCTGTTGTCAAGATACTGCTCAGCATAATTTCTCAGAAATGGCACAAGTAGTAGTTTTTATTCAAATGGGATATGGCTGTCCACACAAGTGTGTTGTAGAGTCCCAAATGCCACCCTTTCCTCTATAGTGTACTACTTTTGACTAGATCCTTATGGACCCTGGTCAAAAGTAGTGAACTAAATAGGGATTAGGGTGCCATTTGGGATGTAGCCTATATATACCACTTGTCTCAGACTGACATGTCATTCCTCACACAGCTGCTATCCCAGAATGCCTTTGGCTATGTGTTACCCATCACCTCCTTTGTGGTGGCGTGGCTGGAGACATGGTTCCTGGACTTCAAGGTGCTCTCCATAGAGGCTGGTGATGAGAGAGGTGAGTCAGAGTGATGGATACATTTGAATGGGTCAGTGGAAACTCCTGGACATGTTTGTTCAGTCATTTTGCCAGAAAGCACATGCATATGCAAAAGAAGAGGACTGGCCACCCCTCATAGCCTGGTTCCCTCTCTAGGTTTCTTCCTAGGTTTTGGCCTTTTTAGGGAGTTTTTCCTAGCCATTGTGCTTCTACACCTGCATTGGTTGCTGTTTTGGGCTGGGTTTCTGTACAGCACTTTAAGATATCAGCTGATGTAAGAAGGGCTTTATAAATACATTTGATTTGAAGAAGGTTTGTGCCCTCAGGAAATCCCCTCAGAAGGAGGAAGTGGGTTGTAGTAGACAGACCCAAGTAGGGAAGGAATGATGCATTGGATAATGGAATGGACAAAGAGGAGAGGAAGATATATAGTCTTTTACGTCTCCCTTTATGGTCTCTATCTCCCTCAGCCTACCTAGCAGCAGTGAACGCAGCATCGGAGCGAGCTTCCATGATCTACCCACGCGCTGTGTCTGAAGGACAGTTCTACTCTCCACCTGAATCCCTCGCAGGTACCACACTACATCTCCCTTTCTCTCTCCCTTATAATTCTCAATGTCTTTCTCAATCTTCCATGTCTCACTTTCTCTTTGTTTCACCTTTACGCTGTCTCTTCCCTAACTGTAATCTCCATTCTACGTGTGTGTGTGTGTGTGTGTGTGTGTGTGTGTGTGTGTGTGTGTGTGTGTGTGTGTGTGTGTTCTATTATATTATGTTGGCCAGGGTCTGAGGAGGACCTGGATGAGGAGGGGCTGGGTCGCAGGGCAGTCTCCCCCCAGGAAAAGGAGCTGGTGTGGCAGGGTAAAGAGGCCATGGCCGTGGTGGAACAGATCCTGGCCCAGGAGGAGAACTGGAAGTTTGAGAAGAACAATGTGAGTGGCTAGTTCAGGGGCGTCAAACTCATTCCATGAAGGGCTGAGTGTCTGCTGGTTTCTGTTATTTCCTTTCAATTTGTATCCAGTTAAGACCTAGACAATCAGGTGAGGGGAGTTCCTAACTAATCAGTGACCTTTACAAGGGAGGAGCAGACACCTGGCCCTCCATGGAATGAGTGACACCTGTGCGCCAGTTGCTTCTAGTTAGCTATTTGTTGTTGTACGCTGTTAGTTTGTGGGTTGGACACAAGATGGTTTAATAGTGACAGATTTACTGGATGTTGCTAATATGTTGTTGTTTCTCCTTTTGTCAGGACGCGGGGGATTCTGTGTACACACTGGAGATCCCCTTCCATGGAAAGACCTTCATTCTCAAGGTACATGGTCATCACTTTATTTCTGTGTATGGCCTTTGCTTTCATAACGTGTGGCTTGTCTGGTGTAAGTATTTGGCACATTGGGCTATATGCCTTCGGAAAGTATTCACACCCCTTGACTTTTTCCACATTTTGTTACAGCCTTATTCTAGAATGGATTAAATACATATTTTTCCTCAGCAATCTGCACACAATACCCCATAATGACAAAGCGAAAACAGGTTGTTCGACATTTTTTTAAATATATAAGAAATACATAAACATGAGACTTGAAGTTGAGCTCCGGTGCATCCAGTTTCCATTGATCATCCTTGATGTTTCTACAACTTGTTTGGAGTCCACCTGTGGTAAATTCTAGATGCGCAGTGGTCTAAGGCACTGCATGTCAGTGCTAGAGACGTCACTACACTGGTTCGAATCCAGGCTCTATCACAACCGGCCGTGATTGGGAGTCCCATAGGGCGGCGCACAATTGCCCCAGCGTCGTCCAGGTTTGGGCGGTGTAGGCCATCATTGTAAATAAGAATTTGTTCTTTAACTGACTTGCCTAGTTAAATAAAGGATACAATTCAATTGATTGGACATGATTTGGAAAGGCACACACTTTGACAGTTGACAGTGCATGATGAGGGGAATAAATGATTGAATCCATTTTAGAATAAGGCTGTAATGTAACAAAATGTGGAAAACCGAGGGGTTTCTATACTTTCCGACGGCACTGTATATCGTATATTCAAGGTCTTCCTAGACTGTTTGATAGGTTTTGTATTTATAGCTATGCGTTTGTGTGTGTTGTCTGTCCCAGGCCTTCATGCAGTGTCCAGCAGAGCTGGTGTACCAGGAGGTGATCTTACAGCCAGAGAAGATGGCCCAGTGGAACAAAACTGTTTCTGGTTGCCAGGTAACCTGCACTATCCTGTCTCCTCTTTTTCTCATGACCAGTCATCAGACAAACAGGCTATGCCTAGTACAGTGGACCTACTGTGAAAACCAATTTGTTATGATTCGGATAAGTTGTTGTGGCCCGTATGATGGTGATGTAGAGGTTAACCTAGGCCCTGTGTGTCCCCAGGCTCTCTCATTTGTTGTCTTCTGCAACCGTAAAAGCCTTGGTTTCATGCATGTTAACATCAGAAGCCTCCTCCCCAAGTTTGCTTTATTCACTGCTTTAGCACACTCTGCCAACCCTGATTTCCTAGCCGTGTCTGAATCCTGGCTTAGGAAGGGCACCAAAAATTCTGAAATTTCCATCCCCAATGACATTTTCCATCAAGACAGAACTGCTAGAGGGGGCGAAATTGCAATCTACTGTAGAGAGAGCCTGCAGAGTTCTGTCATACTATCCAGGTCTATGTCCAAACAGTTCGAGCTTCTACTTTTAAAGATCCATCTCTCCAGAAATGAGTCCCTCACTGTTGCCACTTCTTATAGACCCCCCTCAGCTCCCTGCTGTGCCCTGGACACCATATGTGAATTGATTGCCCTCCCCCCATCTATTGTCAGAGTTCATACTGCTAGGTGACCTAAATTGGGATATGCTTAACACCCTGGTCGTCCTACAATCTAAGCTAGATGCCCTCAATCTCACACAAATTATCAAGGAACCTACCAGGTACAACCCCAAATCTGTAAACATGGGCACCCTCATAGATATCATCCTGACCAACTTGCCCTCTAAATACACCTCTGCTGTTTTCAACCAGGATTTCAGCTGTCTTTGCCTGTATCCGTTATCGGTCCGTGGTCAAATGACCACCCCTCATCACTGTTAGACGCTCCCTAAAAGACTTCTGTGAGCAGGCCTTCCTAAACGACCTAGCCCGGGTATCCTGATTGTTCTTTAAAAGTGCTTTCCTCACCATCTTAAATAAGCATGCCCCTTTCAAAAAATGTAGAGCTTAGAACAGATATAGCCCTTGGTTCACTTCAGACTTAACTGACCTTGACCAGCACAAAAACACCCTGTGGCGTACTGCACTAACTTCGAATTGTCCCCGTGATATGCAACTGTTCAGGGAAGTCAGGAACCAAAACACACAGTCAGTTAGGAAAGCTAAGGCTAGCTTTTTCAAACAGAAATTTGCATCCTGTAGCACTAATTCCGAAAGTTTTGGGACACTGTAAAGTCCATGGAGAATAAGAGTACCTCCTCCCAGCTGCCCACTGCACTGAGACTAGAACACACGGTCACCACTGATAAATCCACGATAACCAAGAATTTCAATAAGCATTTCTCTACAGCTGGCCATGCTTTCCACCTGGCTACCCCGACCAACAGCTCTGCTAAAGTCTTCGAAAGCCAAGTGAACAAACAGATCACCGACCATTTCGAATCCCACCGTACCTTCTCCGCTATGCAATCTGGTTTCTGAGCTAGTCACAGGTGCACCTCAGCCACGCTCAAGGTCCTAAACGATATCATAACCGCCATCGATAAAAGACAGTAAGTACTGTGCTGCCGTCTTCATCGACCTGGCCAAGGCTTTAGACTCTGTCAATCACCGTATTCTTATCGGCAGACTCAACAGCCTTGGTTTCTTTAATGACTGCCTCGCCTGGTTCACTAACTTCTTCTCAGAGTTCAGTGTGTCAAATCGGAGGGCCTGGGCCGGCACTTTTCTCTGTACATATCAATGATGTTGCTCTTGCTGCGGGTGATTTCTTTAATCCACTTCTACGCTGATGATACCATTCTGTATACATCTGGCCCTTCTTTGGACACTGTGTTAACAAACCTCCAAACGAGCTTCAACGCCATACAACACTCCTTCCGCGGCCTCCAACTGCTTTTAAATGCTAGTAAAATGAAATGCATGCTCTTCAACCGATCGCTTCCGGCCCGCTCGCCTGGCAAGCATCACTACTCTGGACGGTTCTGACTTAGAATATGTGAACAACTATAAATACCTAGGTGTCTGACTAGACTGTAAACTATCCTTTCAGACTCATATTAAGCATCTCCAATCCAAAATGAAATCTAGAATCTGCTTCCTATTTCATAACAAAGCCACCTTCACTCATGCTGCCAAACACCCTCGTAAACCGGACTATTTTACCAATCCTTGACTTCGTCGATGTCATTTAGAAAATAGCCTCCATCACTACTCAGCAAATTGGATGCAGTCTATCACAGTGCCATCTGTTTTGTCACCAAAGCCACATATACTACCCACCACTGTGACCTGTATGCTCTCGTTGGCTGTTCCTCGCTACATATTTGATGCCAAACCCACTGGCTCCAAGTCATCTGTAAGTCTTTGCTAGGTAAAGTATCTCAGCTCACTGGTCACCATAGCAACACCCATCCGTTGCACGCGCTCCAGCTTTCACTGGTCATCCCCAAAGCCAACACCTCATTGGCTGCCTTCCATTTCCAGTGCTTACCGATCACTGCAGCTGTACACAGCCCATCTGTATATAGCCCATCCAACCAACTACCTACCTCATCCGCATATTTGTTTTTGTTTTTCTGCTCTTTTGCACACCAGTATTTCTACTTGCACATCCTTATCTGCACATCTATCGCTCCAGTGTTAATTGCTCATTTGTAATTACTTCGCCATTATGGCCTATTTATTGCCTTACCTCCTTACTTAATTTGCACACACTGTATACAGATTTTTCTATTGTGTTATTCACTGTATGTTTGTTTATCCCATATGTGACTCTGTTGTTTTTGTCACACTGCTTTGCTTTATCTTGGCCAGGTCGCAGTTGTAAATGAGAACTTGTTCTCAACTGGCCTACCTGGTTAAATAAATAATTAAAGGTGAGAGAGAAAAAAGAAATGATGCCAAAGGCTGACATTGCTTTCACTTTGTTCCTTTAGATCCTCCAGAGGGTGGATGACAACACCCTGGTGTCGTACGATATTTCTTCCGGAGCAGCAGGGGGGGTAGTGTCTGCCAGGTAACTCAACACAACATGGACTACCTCGAATATGGAGTCACCCTTTTCCCTATGTGGTGCACTTTGGGTCAGAAGTAGTACATTCTATAGGGTGCCATTTTCTATAGGGTGCCAATCCTCGTTTTGTCCATGTTTTGAATGTAAAAGTAGTTCATGCCCTTGTATCCCTTAGGGACTTTGTGAATGTGAGGCGGGTGGAACGCAAACGAGACTGCTACATCTCTGCTGGCATGGCAACCGACCATGGCGCCAAGCCTCCACACAGTCGCTATGTCAGGTCTGGCCTTGCCTCTAGACAGCCTCATTTAACTGGGAACAATACTGAAAGCGGATCAAGTCAACCAAACCATTCATGCTAATTAGCTGATATGTGATACTACCATCCCTACCCCCTCTCTCTCTTCTCCTCTCCTCCCTACCATCCATCCCTCTCCTCTCTCTTCCCTAGAGGTGAGAATGGTCCAGGAGGGTTTGTGGTCCTGAAGTCCAGCAGTAACCCCTCGGTTTGTACCTTTATCTGGGTGCTCAACACAGACCTCAAGGTAAGAACAGCCTGTTGAGGATGGTTTGTGTGTGCTTGTTGCTTTGATGTATTGTCAGAGGGCTGGAGAAGCAGTTTAACTTTCATGTCTGATCTTGTTTTGTCTCAGGGTCGACTTCCCCGCTACCTTATCCACCAGAGTCTGGCTGCCACCATGTTTGAGTTTATGGCCCATCTACGCCAGCGCATCGCTGACCTACGGTCCACTCGCTAGATGCCCTCTCACTTTCTTCCTGTAGGGAAGCTGATGCCTACAACCCACAGCGCCACCGCAGGTTTGGTGGTGTCACTGCAGATTTTTAGGAACACCTACATTTGGAAGTGCACCTGAGATTATGGTGGATATCAAACTTACTTATACTAGAGGAAAGTCAACAGCATAGCGAATGGGAGACTGCTGTGTCTTTTAGATGTGAGGAGGTCTGGGGCTGTCAGAGGAGATGTTCCTCCCCTCCCATGGACTCCATGTTGTTTTTAAACATAGTCACACACATTTCTATGTAACTTTTCTGCTGTTTCTCTCACTGGGACGCTAGTGCTGGATGCATCTCCCTCCAGCCAAGAAGTCGTAACAGTATTGAAAGTGCAATGGAGGTCGGATTAGGACGATGCTTGACGAGACTTGATGAAGGTGGACGTCTTTTTGACTGCGTAGGTTTTTTCCTCTCTCACTGGAAGAGAACTGGTGCAATGACTGTGGGTTTGCTGCATCAGACCGCTAACTCTGAGCCTTATTCTGCCGCACATTTATTTTAGCCATAGACTGTCTGTTTTGCTTTTTTCTTGTTATTTACACTGTCTTCACTGTCATTCTCTTGTAACCGGGGAAACCGCTACACATGACCACATTATGAACAAATATTGAGCTGTTGGAACACGATGAACCCACAACGTGTCCCTTTTTGTCCTCGTTGACCCTCACTGCATTGGAAGCTAACTGTCGGAGTGCTGTGGTCCTCCAGCCAGTAGGGGGCGACACCACCGCCACTCATCTACTAACAACAGGAGACCACCTACTTAATGGAGCTCAAGATGGGTGGTTGTGATTTACCGGTCGCTCATGGGTTCATAAAGAGTTTGATACTCTACTCGTCTGTGCCAAGCCTTTAGTGGCCTTTTTAGCTAGAGGGAATCCATCTGCCCTTAATGATGGTTGATCTAAGTTGTAACTGTATTGGTAAATGTATCGCAGCCTTCTGAAATAAGCCTTTACTGCAGACATACTATAGATAGAGAAGTGTCAGTAAATTTAATTATGTGATTATTTATGTTAAACATTTTATCATTGTGGTGGATGCAATATTGAAATTGACTATAATTGGAGTTCTGATTCTCTACTGTCTGTATGTAATAAAAATATGCCAGCTCCTCGATGGCAAAGCAAGCTGCTTCGCATATCACACCCTTCAGCCATCAGCCTGCTGTGTGCATGTTGATGCAGTGCTGAATGTCTGGTATGTCAGGTCATTGAACATTACACGTGTGAGAACTCATGTTCCCCTCTCATGCATTGCAGTCCTGTAAAAAATAAATAATAATAATAATAATTGGAACTTGTTCTGTTTTTAGCTCCACTCTATTTTAGGGCCCTAGTTAACAGGCTTAGCTACATCATGATTGTATCAGAACAGAAACAAAACATGTTGAACAAAGAAACAATGTTACATTTTTTTTTACGGGCTGTCTGAAAGTGAAAATAAGGTCTTTGATTTCCATGAAGAAGAAAAAGAAAGTCTGAAGTTAATTTGAACAGTTTGCCATCTGTGTGAGTGGGAGTTTCACACTTAAGTCAGTTCTGTAAATCCCTTAACTAATAATTGGGCTGAGAAAGCAGTTGGTTGGTTTGGTGCCTTTGTCACAGTGACAGAAATGGGCATAGTGTCACTGTGACCACACTATTCTTTCACTGTTAGGACTTGTCTATTAATAAAATATCACTTGTTTGCTAAAGGTAATTTCTTTTTCAGTTTTATATGTTTTAATTTCTGTGATTGTTATAATGTTTTGAAATCATACGAACTGCAGATAATTTACAAAAATGTGTCAATTTAAAATTGTCAGTATCCTGTTAACATTTTTTAAAACAGAAGATTAGCCCGCATCGAATCTCTAATAAAATGTTGAAATGAGTTATTGATGAAACGTCCTGACTCCCATTTCTCAGCCTTTCCAGTAAACCCCCTCAACCCTGTAACACAAACTGTCCAAGATGCCTGGGTGAGTAGGTTATCCTGTAGGCCTACATAGAAAGGCCCAATTTTACAAAATGTACACTTGTGATGTTAGGAGTGACTTCACTTAAAAGGAAGACTTCATAGGGAAGGTGTCTGGGGTCAAAGCAGGTGATTTTAAACCACTGTGTGTTTGTTAATTGGGTTGATGCAGGCAAAATACAGGGTTTTGTCCATTAGGTGCCAAACTGAACAAAGAGGACTAGAACATGGAGAGACTGCCTGGACTTGTCCACAGCAACCTTTGGTTTGCTAGACGTTCACGTTATATGGCCGACCAACCACACTACTTTCATTTTTTGGCTTAAGTAACCTTGGGTGTTATGTAACCATACCAAACGTGACATGTCATACTGATATGAGCATCCCGTATTTTCGTTTACTATGTTACGCCTAGTCTGAGACCTGGATGTCCAATAAGAAACACTTGTTTTAAAAAGTTTCCCTAATGAACATGGTCACACTCCATTTCTCAGTCTCTCTTTCTCACCATGTCTACAATTTGAATGGTTCTCTGTGCGCTCATGCTTGAGGCTGAGGTGTTGTATATCATGATTATAACACTGACTAAAGTTGGCCTCACATGAAAGTCACCCTGTCATGGGAGCTGTCCATTAACTTCTTACGGCTGAAATCCCATTAACGGGATTGATTTGACAACAGCCAGTGAAAGTGCAGGGCGCCAAATTCAAACAACAGAAATCTCATAATTAAAATTCCTCAAACATACAAGTATTATACACCATTTTAAAGAAACGTGTTAATCCCACCACAGTGTCCGATTTCAAAAAGGCTTTACGACGAAAGCATACCATGCGATTTATTTTAGGTCAGCGCCTAGTCACAAAAAAACCAGCCATTTTCCAGCCAATGAGAGGAGTCACAAAAAGCTGAAATAGAGAGAAAATGAATCACTAACCTTTGATGATCTTCATCAGATGGCACTCATAGGACATCATGTTACACAATACATTTATGTTTTGTTCGATAAAGTTCATATTTATATCCAACAATCTCAAACTACATTGGCGCGTTATGTTCAGTAATGTTTTGCCTCCAAAACATCCGGTGATTTTGCAGAGAGCCACATCAATTTACAGGAATACTCATCATAAATGTTGATGAAAGATACAAGTGTTATGCATAGAATTAAAGATATACTTCTCCTTAATACAACCGCTGTGTCAGATTTCAAAAAAGCTTTATGGAAAAAGCACACCATGCAATAATCTGAGTACAGCGCTCAGCCACCATACAGATACCCGCCATGTTGTGGAGTCAACAAAAGTCAGAAATATTCTAAATATTCACTTACCTTTGATCTTCATTGGAATGCACTCCCAGGAATCCCAGTTCCACAATAAATGTTTGTTTTGTTCGATAAAGTCCATTTATGTCCAAATACCTCCTTTTTGTTTGCGCGTTTAGTCCAGTGATCCAAATGCACAAGGCGCGAGCACTAGGTCCAGACGAAAAGTCAAAGTTCTATTGCAGCTCGAAGAAACATGTCAAACGATGTATAGAGTCAATCTTTAGGATGTTTTTATCCTAAATCTTCAATAATGTTTCAACCGGACAATTCCAGTTGAACATTGCACATGACTAAACTAAAGGCTTTCTGCCAGACCCCTGACTCAAACCGCTCTTATTTGCTCCCCCTTCATAGTAGAAACCTGAAACAACGTTCTAAAGACTGTTGACATCTAGTGGAGGCCTTAGGAAGTGCAATTTGACCAAATTTACACTGTGTATTGGATAGGCAATCAGTTGGAAAAGTACAAACCTCAGATTTCCCACTTCCTGGTTGGATTTTTCTCAGGTTTTCACCTGCCATATGAGTTCTGTTATACTCACAGATTTTCTATCCAAATCTACTAATAACATGCATATCTTAGCTTCTGGGCCTGAGTAGCAGGCAGTTTACTCTGGGCACACTTTTTATCCGAACGTGGAAATAGCGCCTCCCAGCCATAAGAAGTTAACAGTTCCACTTCAATCTGCTATATTGTCCTTTTTTGCCTTTTGGAGTGTGGTAGATATAATTTTGTGAACCATGCGTACCTTTGGTCTAGAATAAAAAGAGGTCCATTCTGCATGGATAGAATCTAGTCTTTTTATAATAGGGGCATTGAATATCTTGTTTACTGATGAAATGGTTCTCTGATATATTTGCTATTTTACCATTTCCACTATGTGTAGAATACATCCAGATTGTTGGCCTAGGGGCGATGACATCTTACAACAAATATTTTATTTAGAAGAAGTACATTCCCTAAACAAAAGCTTGTTTTGTTTGAAATATGTAGCCTAGGCTTCTTTCATCTGTGGAGTGTGTGGTTTTAAGTGTATATGATTGGATGAATAAAGTAGATAAGAGTGGGGGTACAGGAGCTAGGGCCTTGCTATTGCTGCTGGGGGGCAGAGGATCGTTCAGCTCACATGACTGGGCTGTGACTGAGTTGGGTCTTGTGTGGATCTGTGGTGATGAGTAAGAGGGGAGAGGCTACTCAGTACTTTCTTTGTGGCGAGACATTCCCCGGGTCATCCTCTCTTCCAGCTTCTCTGATCCAGGAGGAAAGTCTCTGGGCCAGGATTTGGAGACCCTAGCTAGCTACCTCTTCTGTACCTCAGACATCAGGACCTGGGATGAGAAGAGGATTCCTCACCATTGGAGCCCATAGATCTGTAACTTTTGTGTCTGGAAACTAGTTGAAAATGACCTGTTCACTCTTGACTCTCTTTAGAATGGTTTCTGTCTGACCGAGATATTTTTATTGAAACTAATTTTGTCAGTGTGGAGGCAGGGTATCAACAGCGTGAGAATCTTGGGTGTTCCAACAGCTCTGTGAGTGCTTGACAAACTTTTTCTCTTTACTCCTGTGGATATTGTTTTGGAGTCAAACTCGGAGGGTGTGACCAAGGTTCCAGGTCCGAGCCCTCATTCTACACCACTGGGTCACCTATCCTCAGCAGCCACAACAGGGAACTGGGAGACAGAAAGGTGGATATAGTGTGTTGGGCCAACTACACCGGTGGAGAGGACCTTTTTTTTTACCCCTTCTTACCTGTCCTGTACCTGGATAGGACTTGGAAAACGGTACCGTATGCCACCTCTTGTTTTAAAGATGTTAACCATATCTGGACACTAGACCTTATCTGGGCCTCAAACTGCTCTCACACTATCTTCTCCGACTGCTCTACTACCCTCTCTGTCTCTCCATCAGAGATGGGGGCTGCCTTCAAGAGGTTCTGTGCTCTGTTCTGTTGCTGCTGCTGCTGTAGCGATGATGAAAGTGAGGAGAAGGAGCCTTTAATCAGGTATGCAATCCATGACACAGTGACATACACACTTATCGCCATGACACTGACATTCACACTTATCGCCATGACATTCACACTTATCGCCATGACAGCCTATGACACACTGACCTACACACGTCGCCATGACACACTCACATTCACACTTATCGCCATGACACACTCACATTCACACTTATCGCCATCACATTCACACTTATCGCCATGACATTCACACTTATCGCCATGACATTCACACTTATCGCCATGACATTCACACTTATCGCCATGACATTCACACTTATCGCCATGACAGCCCATGACATACGCACTTATCACCATGACAACCTGACACACTTCCACCACAGGAGGCTGCTGAGGGGAGGACGGCTCATAGTAATGTCTGGAACGGAGTAAATGGAATGGCATCAAACACGTGTTTTGATGTATTTGATATCATTCCACCTATTCCGCTCCTGCCATTACCATGAGACCTTACTCCCCAATTAAGGGGACACCAACCTCCTGTGACTTACACACACTTATCGCGGCACACAATATGATGCTTAAAAAAACAGTCACAATTCCTCGTGATTTCTCACCCTCCTTATGTCTCTCCACACCAGTCCATAGATTTGAGAGAGATGTCATGCTCTCTATCCACAGCCCCCAGATTTAGTCACACTAGTGTAATACACAGGTGTGGAACCAACCAACAAACAAAGATCCTCTCTATATCTATTGAATTGATAACAGCTTCACAGTCATCCTGATGTTCCCCTGATAGACCACGTGTGTGTGTGTGTGTGTGTGTGTGTGTGTGTGTGTGTGTGTGTGTGTGTGTGTGTGTGTGTGTGTGTGTGTGTGTCTATTTGTTTCAGTCCTGACACTTTGGAGTACTTCGACCGCGAGGCAAAGAAGCGAAGGGAACAGGAACAGAACCTATGGAGTGAGCCAGGCGACCCGAGCCACTCCGAGAGAGACGATGACCGGATCCTGTACAACCTCATCCAGAACAGGAACCAGACCCGCAGGGGCTCGCTGGTACCAGAGGGGGGACCCAGGGGACACTTACTGTATGACAACAGAGCGTTTGGGTTCCTAAGAGGGGGAACAACCCACTAGGCACACACTGGTTGAATCAACATTGTTTCAATGTAATTTCAATGAAACTACATTGAATCAACATGGAATAGACGTTGAATTGACGTCTGTGACCAATGGGAGGTGGACAAAATGAGATATCTTGGGAACAGAGAGGCAGCGTGAAGTTATGCTAGATTGTCTGCTCTGTCTACACGGTTTTTGTAGGGCAGCATACAACACTTTACCTCCATCAGCCAGTAGATGGTGCATTTTATGCGCTCTAGTATAATGTAGGCCTACATTATCCAACTGGGTACCATGCCTGTCCTCTGTTGTCTCCTGTTTGTTGGGTGAATGTGCTGCTATCTCACGTTAGGCTTACCTTAGTTGATAGACCTGTGTTTGTGGTGATGGTTGTGTACTAGGTTAATATGGTTTGTATGTAACCCTGCACCCTTTCCCTCTGTAGGCGCACCGGCGTCTGAGTGTGGACATTGAGGGTATGAGAGATCTGCGTCGGGAGGTCAGGGACAAGTGGAAGATGATCCTGGAGAATTTAGGTGAGCGAGAACAAATGGAAGGTTAAAATGAGGGTGAGCGAGAACCAATGGAAGGTTAAATGGAGGATGAGGGAGAACAAATGGAAGGGTAAAGTGAGAGAAAGACAAAATGAATGAAATCTTATCTCAGCAACTGTGAACTCTCATTGGCTCAGGGTTCATGGCGGAGGCGGAGTCTCTGCTGACGGTGTCTGCCAGTGCGTCGTATGACCGTATGAAGAACGCCTCGGCGTCACGCACACTACTGCACACGCTCCACTCTGAGACATCTATCTTCAACACCCGGGAGGCCCCACCTGAGAGATACCTCTTCATCCTGGTGAGAACAGAATCTAACAGATTCATTCATTTTGTTTCATGGTTATAATGTCTTCCACTTCACTTCTTTCTCCAAATCACTTCCTGTTTGATGATGATGACTCTTATGTCTCCCCTCTTCCTCTGTTTACTCTTTCTTCCTTCCCTCTTTGGGTCTTTTCTCTTTTTCCGTCACTCTTTGTTTTTTACCCTCCATCTTCCTCTGTCTTCCCCTCCTCTCTCCTTTTCACATAGGATCGTCTCATATACCTGGATGCTGCTGAGGACTTCTTGGCGAAGGCTAGACGCTTCTACCCCAAGCGTGATACTGATGATGAAGATGAGGACAACCCATTAGCTGTCAACCTGCCGTTGCTACTGGCCAGAGTGAACCGCACCATGAACGGAGAAGGAAGCGATGATGAGGACGAGAGGCTGGATGAGGAAGATGGAAACGGAAGAGAGGACAACTTCTAGACAGAACAGGAGCTGCAATGACCTCAAACAGTAGACAGGGGGCAGAACTTAGTTTATGTTGCAGAGTTGGGAGTATGCAGTACTAGGATGTCTGATTCTGAATGTACTTTGTTGAAAATACTCTCCCAATTTGCACTAACGCTAGGGGCTCTATTCAATCTGTGTTGCTGAAGTGTTACAAATTGTGCAATAGAATTGTAAAGGTCATTTTTGATTGAACAGACATATGCAGTGTTTACTGTGAAAGCAGTCTAACACGGGAACATTGCCTTTACATTTCAATCACTCTGTAACGCTGCACTTCCGCGATTCAAATTGAGTCGAGCCCGAGGTTTAACAAAAATATACAGCTTTCCTTTCTCATCAGAAACGTGATCCAATTTGATTCTGGTTTTCTTATTTTTCTGTTTAGGCATACTTAGCTGGGTCTCGGGTATATCAGGGAGAGTTTTGGAGGTCATCACCCTGCCATTTTTTTTTTAATCCATCCAGACCGTGTTAGTTACCCAACTCCCTGGGCTGTTCATTATTGGTCTCCGCCAGGGAACACAGTGGACACAGTTAAACACTGCACTGAAACCCGTAGGGCACAGCTGTCCTGTTCCACATCAGCACTTTGTCTCATGATTATCAGCACTTGTTTTAATCGAGTCACAAGACAGTCTTTTAAAACCAGTAGTTGAGATTACCTTGGAATAAATGTGTCGTAAACAAATTCAATCATTTTTGAGTTGTCAATTTCCTCACGGACCATGCTTATCAAGAGGTACTAGTGTGTTTTAGTTCGTGAAGTTTACAGAGATGAGTTTAGTAACAAAATGACTCAACTTTGAGTCGGTGTGTGGGTCTGTATGAACAACGGAGGTCACTTTAAGTACATGTCAAGATTGTGAGAGCGTTTGGGATGTTTCCGTGAGTTGAAGGGGATGCAGCATGTGTCTTATGTTCTATTGTAAAGTTGATATGGAAAATAAAGTGGCAACCTGATACTGCAGACCAAGTTTGTTTGTTTGTTCGTTTGGCAAGGTTAATGTGTCCACGGGGAGCTCTAAACTCCCAGTCACATGTCGACATTGTGTGGTCACAGCTCCAACACTGTGGCTCAGCCATGCCTGCTGTGAGCCACGCCCCACACAGATGGCCTCTGACCTGGCCTGTCCTGGGCGTGCTCATCCCTCTGGGTTCACAGGGGTGTGTGGATGAGGATGTTGATGTTTTGATGGTCAGCTGTCTGTAATGTTACGTGAGAATGACACTGGTGAGGGTACATCTCTCAACACGGCAGCAGCCTGTTTCTTAGAACATAGACGGTGGATTCATGCCCATAGGGGGAACCAAGCCACA
Source organism: Oncorhynchus keta (assembly GCF_023373465.1). Classification (NCBI taxonomy): domain Eukaryota; kingdom Metazoa; phylum Chordata; class Actinopteri; order Salmoniformes; family Salmonidae; genus Oncorhynchus; species Oncorhynchus keta. Next base: position 10,638,055 of record NC_068425.1, on the reverse strand, counting down.
CACTCCCTCAGATGTGTCCTGTTTTTACATTTTTCAGATGTTAAATTAATTACTCAACTTCATTTTTAAGCCCATGTTTTATAATTATAAAAAATATATATTTTGTGGAGGTGGCACACTGACTGGACAAGGCAAAGTGCACCCCCCCTCCCCCTCTATTCCTCCTAGTAAGTGGTTCCTTCCAAGGTGCACAGAGCAAAGAGGAGCCTAGACAAGATGCTAGATACTCTAGTCTAATAGTTGCAGTATCGTCAGTGGACAAGAGAAAGTGTGGAGTGACACTGGATTTTAGCTGCCAGTGATGGGCAGGAGGTATGTTTGTGAATTAATTTGATTAAGCTGTGTAGCCTATTGATTCCTTCTTGATGAAAAAATAAACTAATGTTTTGCTGTTTCTCTGTAATACTTATTTTGATAACTCTTTTGTTGTTGATAATTTTCCTGCACAGCAGTAAATGCAAAGTTTTCAGTTTTAAAAAGTTAAATCTCCACTTTGAAATTTCAGACTTGATTTGCCCTAACGAAAAATGATTCAACCCCAACGAAAATGGCCATTAATTACAATCCACATAATTTACATTTCCTGTTGCTCAGGAATATATTCCTGCTGTAGAAAACTGGTTCAAATTAAGGTCCTACATCCGTAGCCACCTATCAATTGTATGAAGTTGGAAATTCATAGACAGAGCTATTACATGCAAAGATTGACAGACATTTAGATTGTTCTTTAAAAAAATAATAATGACAAATAGATACACAATTGACTAAAATGTATTTAATTATTGGCTTATGACACTATATACCAGTGTGCCAGTTGTACATAACTCCTAAGGCATAAAGATTCTTAAAGAATCAATGTCCATCGTTCATTTAAATGACAATTGAACAGGTAAAGAGGTACACACATACAGTTCAAGTCAGAAGTTTACATACACTGAGGTTGGAGTCATTAAAACTCATTTTTCAACCACTCCACACATTTCTTGTTAACAAACTATAGTTTTGGCAAGTTGGTGAGGACATCTACTTTGTGCATGACACAAGTCATTTTTCCAACAATTGTTTACTGACAGATTATTTAACTGAAAATTCACTGTATCACAATTTCAGTGGGTCAGAAGTTCACATACACTAAATTGACTGTGCCTTTAAACAGCTTGGAAAATTCAAGAAAATTATGTCATGGCTTGAGAAGCTTCTGATAAGCTAATTGACATAATTTGAGTCAATTGGAGGTGGACCTGTGGATGTATTTCAAGGCCTACCTTCAAACTCAGTGCCTCTTTGCTTGACATCATGGGAAAATCAAACGACATCAGCCAAGACAGAAAAAAACATGTAAACTTCCTCCAGTCTGGTTCATCTTTGGGAGCAATTTCCAAATGCCTGAAGGTACAATGTTCATCTGAACAAACAATAGTATGCAAGTATAAACACCATGGGACCACACAGTCGTCATACCGCTCAGGAAGGAGACGCGTTCTGTCTCCTAGAGATGAACGTACTTTGGTGCGAAAAGTGCAAATCAATCCCAGAACAACAGCAAAGGACCTTGTGAAGATGCTGGTGGAAACAGGTACAAAAGTATCTATATCCACAGTAAAACGAGTCCTACATCGACATAACCTGAAAGGCCACTCAGCAAGGAAGAAGCCACTGCTCCAAAACCGCCATAAAAAAACAGACTACGGTTTGCAACTGGTGGTGGCAGCATCATGTTGTGGGGGTGTTTTGCTGCAGCAGGGACTGGTGCACTTCACAAAATAGTTGGCATCATGAGGCAAGAAAATCATGTGAATATATTGAAGCAACATTTTTTATATTTTTTTATTTTACCTTTATTTAACTAGGCAAGTCAGTTAAGAACAAATACTTATTTTCAATGACGGCCTAGGAACGGGTGGGTTAACTGCCTGTTCAGGGGCAGGACGACAGCTGACACCTTGTCAGCTCAGGGGTTTGAACTTGCAACCTTGCGGTTACTAGTCCAACGCTCTAACCACTAGGCTACTCTGCCGCCCCAACATCTCAAGACATCAGTCAGGAAGTCTAAAGCTTGGTTGCAAATGAGTCTTCCAAATGGACAATGACCCCAAGCATACTTCCAAAGTTGTGGCAAAATGACTTAAAGACAACAAAGTCAAGGTATTAGAGTGGCCATCACCAAGCCCTGACCTCAATCTTATAGAATATTTGTGGGCAGAACTGAAAAAGTTTGTGCGAGCAAGGAGGCCTACGAACCTGACTCAGTTGCACCAGCTCTGTCAGGAGGAATGGGCCAAAATTCACCCAACTTATTGTGGGATGTTTGTGGAAGGCTACCAGAAACGTTTGACCCAAGTTAAACAATTTAAAGGCAATGCCTTCTGACCCACAGGAAATGTGATGAAATAAAAGCTGAAAAAAATCACTCTTTACTATTATTCTGACATTTCACAAGGTGCATGTAAACTTACGACTTCAACTGTATTCAAAAGCTGTTTCGTGTGTTTGAAACATGCAATATTCTCCAACCACCCCCATCACATACTTTGTGCCCCCTCTAAAAAGGATGGATGCATTATGAACATGCACACACACACAATCATTATCCCTCCCTCTGTCTGATCTTGGTTTTAACATATCTCTCTCTCTCTCTGTCTCTCTCTGTGTCTCTCTCTGTCTCTCTCTCTCTCTCTCTCTCTCTCTCTCTCTCTCTCTCAGTTCATTTAAGTGTCACTTCCCAGCAGCTGAGGCTGATTGTATAGTTATGTAACAGAGAGAGCATTCCCTGGCACTGTGGAGGGGGACGGAATGATCAGCCTGGCAGGATCACCTTATCATTGCTCACCCTTAGGGAACTTCTACAGCGAAGGCCTCATTAGAATAGTGGCGTCACAATGAATCCATGAACAGAGCAACTTTGAGTACCCATGCGGGTCCCTATCACACCCACTGTCAGGCAGCTGCGTCCCCGCCAGACATGTGACTTGTGTTGTTGTTGTTGTGTGCTTAAAGAACCCATGCAGCCATTTGTATTTCAATATCTAAGCATTTCCGGGTTACAATTAAGTAACTTGCTGTGATTGTTTTCAATTAAAATGGTAAAAAATAAACAAGAAAAGCTTCTTAGCAAAAAGCTATTTCTCAAGCAATAATTTTGCTAGCATTGTCTGGGAGTGAGGAGACGACAACTGAAAACTAGCACAAACCCCAGAGGTGCCTAATTGCTATTACAGTGGGGCAAAAAAGTATTTAGTCAGCCACCAATTGTGCAAGTTCTCCCACTTAAAAAGATGAGAGAGGCCTGTAATTTTCATCATAGGTACACTTCAACTATGACAGACAAAATGAGAAAAAACAATCCAGATTTTTTTTTAAATGAATTTATTTGCAAATTATGGTGGAAAATAAGTATTTGGTCACTTACAAAACAAGCAAGATTTCTGGCTCTAACAGACCTGCAACTTCTTCTTTAAGAGGCTACTCTGTCCTCCACTCGTTACCTGTATTAATGGCACCTGTTTGAACTTGTTATCAGTATCAAAGACACCTGTCCACAACCTCAAACAGTCACACTCCAAACTCCACTATGACCAAGACCAAAGAGCTGTCAAAGGACAATTATAGACATGCACCAGGCTGGGAAGACTGAATCTGCAATAGGTAAGCAGCTTTGTTTGAAGAAATCAACTGTGGGAGCAATTATTAGGAAATGGAAGACCACTGATAATCTGATAATGACCACTGATAATCTCCCTCGAACTGGGGCTCCACGCAAGATCTCGTGGGGTCAAAATGATCACAAGAACGGTGAGCAAAAATCCCAGAACAACACTGGGGGACCTAGTGAATGACCTGCAGAGAGCTGGGACCAAAGTAACAAAGCCTACCATCAGTAACACACTACGCCGCCATGGACTCAAATCCTGCAGTGCCAGACATGTCCCCCTGCTTAAGCCAGTACATGTCTAGGCCCGTCTGAAGTTTGCTAGAGAGCATTTGGATGATCCAGAAGAAGATTGGGAGAATGTCATATGGTCAGATGAAACCAAAATATAACTTTTTGATAAAAACTCAACTCTTCATGTTTGGAGGACAAAGAATGCTGAGTTGCATCCAAAGAACACCATACCTACTGTGCATGGGGGTGGAAACATCATGCTTTGGGGCTGTTTTTCTGCAATGGGACCAGGACGACTGATCCGTGTAAAGGAAAGAATGAAGATAAACTTTTGTTATTGACCAAATACTTATTTTCCACCATCATTTGCAAATAAATTCATAAAAAATCCTACAATGTGATTTTCTGGATTTCTTTTCTCATTTTGTCTCTCATAGTTGAAGTGTACCTATGATGAAAATTACAGGCCTCTCTCATCTTTGTAAGTGGGAGAACTTGCACAATTGGTGGCTGAATAAAAACTTTTTTGCCCCACTGTATTTGTGAACATAGCACCAAAGCGATACAAAAGCTGTAACACTGACTCATATGACAGTCACTAATGTACTGTATGTGCGAGGTGAGTGAGTGTCAAAAAAAGACTGATTGACTTATCAAATGTGAAAATGTATTTAGTTCTGTTTTTTGAAGAGGAGAATGATCTCACTGCAGAAGTATGCCTCGAGACTTACTAGGTTTCTGCAATTGGAATCCTGAACTGAAGTGATATTTTATGGTTACCATGGTTGCATAACACATTGTGTGTGTGTGTGTGTGTGTGTGTGTGTGTGTGTGCAAGCATGCGTCTGCGATGTGATATCTTACATATGTTGTGTCATTACGGTACATGTCTTAGACGTGAGAACAGGAATGATTACTGTACTTAGGGGACATTTTTATGAGGTTTTATTAGAGGACAGTTAAACTAAATGAAGTACATGAGAATATTAATTGAAACTAATAAGTCATAGCTAATATATAACCTAAAGTTGAGCGAGAGGAACAAATCTAATACTTTATAATTGTTTGTATTATCCGATAACTATGCAGCTGTGTAAAATATTGTAGATTGAAGAATAGATTAATATTCAGTTTCAATATTAATTTCAAAGCAACCGATACATGCGTAACTTTAAATGTATTCTTGCTATGCAGGTGTTATATATTGGATGACATCAGTGACTGATGCGGAAGAGTTAGTCATTGACAGAGTGGCTGGTAGTGACACCGAGGGTACATTACATGTGTGCGTGTGTGTGTGCATGTGTATTTTGTGTGTGTGTGTGTTTTGTGTGCGTACGTGTGTTTTGTGTGTGTGTGTGAGAGAGAGAGAAAAAATCTTTAAGACTGTAACCTGAGAGACTCTTGGCTGGAGTGGGTCTCTGTCATCAGACTAATAAATCAAAGTTAGAAGTCACAGTCCTTGACAGACGAAACACGGCTACAACACAGCTAATAAGCCCGATAACAGATTCACAATGTTTTCCAGTCAAATAAAAATGACTTGTGTTTTACTGACCGTATTTTATACAAGAAAATAGTTGGTCACTTGGTCAATGCCTTGGCCTGGTATCTGTTCCGTAGCACGTATAGCTTTGCTTTATCCAAAACAGACTGACCACCTGCCTACAGAACATCACCTTTGATCTTGAGTCTCTAAAAGGGACTGTTACCCCAAATATAGCCAGGCCGTACATGCCAGGGCACTCCAGAGTTCCTGAAAGAGACAATCTTAAACTCAGCAGTTTCACACTGCTAGATATCAAGATAACTGTCCGTTTCAAAATGTGTATGTATGTTTATATACAGTATATGTACATGTCCACTGAGTTACCAAACATTAGGAACACTTTTATATTATTGAGTTGCCTTTCGCCCTCAGAACAGCCTCGATTCGTCGGGGCACGGACTCCACAAGGTGTCGAAAGCGTTCCACAGGGATGTTGGCCCATGTTGACTCTAATGCTTCCCACAGTTGTGTCACGTTGGCTGGATGTCATTTGTGTGGCAGACCATTCTTGATACACACGGAAAACTGTTGAGCTTGAAAAGCTAAGCAGTGTCGCAGTTCTTGACACAAACCGGTGCACCTGTCACCTACTACCATACCCCGTTCAAAGGTGCTTACATTCACCCTCCGACTGGCACATACACAATCAATGTCTCAAGGTTTAAAAATCCTTCTTTAACCTGTCCCCCCCCTTCATCTACACTGATTGAAGTGGATTTAACAGGTGACATCAATAAGGGATCATAGCTTTCATCTGGATTCACCTGGTCAGTCTGTGTCATGGAAAGAGTTCTTCATGTTGTGTATGCTCAATCTATGTATTCTCTCTTGGGGCAATAGAGTTTCCCCTCAGCACCCATCAGTATTAGCATGAGCTGATCTCTTTCCACATTAGTGTTCTGCCACTGGTCGCTATATGTACATCAAGACCTGAGCTCTATTCAGGTGCCAGCTCTCAGAAGTCCCCCCCTGTGTGCTCGTGTGTGTTTACATGTCTCTGAACACTGGGTCTGATAGTGCTCTTATGAGGGAATCGTGCTACTTCGTTTGATAACCAGATGTCCCTCAATTTAGCATGTTAGGTCGAGGTGATTATAAAGGGGATTGGGGGTATAATTTGGGTATCAGGGGATTCTGAGTACAATTACCGGTAACCCACCCACTCCCATTTCTTTACCGCACTCTCTTTCTCTCTCCCCCAGCCACCTCCCTCTCTCTTTCTCTCTCCCCCAGCCACCTCCCTCTCTCTTTCTCTCTCCCCCAGAAACCTCCCTCTCTCTTTCTCTCTCCCCCAGCCACCTCCCTCTCTCTTTCTCTCTCCCCCAGCCACCTCCCTCTCTCTTTCTCTCTCCCCCAGCCACCTCCCTCTCTCTTTCTCTCTCCCCCAGCCACCTCCCTCTCTCTTTCTCTCTCCCCCAGCCACCTCCCTCTCTCTTTCTCTCTCCCCCAGCCACCTCCCTCTCTCTTTCTCTCTCCCCCAGCCACCTCCCTCTCTCTTTCTCTCTCCCCCAGCCACCTCCCTCTCTCTTTCTCTCTCCCCCAGCCACCTCCCTCTCTCTTTCTCTCTCCCCCAGCCACCTCCCTCTCTCTTTCTCTCTCCCCCAGAAACCTCCCTCTCTCTTTCTCTCTCCCCCAGCCACCTCCCTCTCTCTTCCTCTCTCCCCCAGCCACCTCCCTCTCTCTTTCTCTCTCCCCCAGCCACCTCCCTCTCTCTTTCTCTCTCCCCCAGCCACCTCCCTCTCTCTTTCTCAACAGCTGCCCTGAGTGAGTCAGTTCTAACTCCCGGGACAAAGTCAGAGACGGGCCGCTCTTGGTGTCAGGTGTCAGCACACACTAGCTGTGGAGTGACAACATGGCTTAGAAATAGCAGCAGTGCTTCTATAAAGGAGATAGACGGGCATGGTCCCAGACACAAACATCAGAGACCACCAGACCATCACCATCACCACAGAGGCAAGAGAGAGGAGAGAGCTGCCTGAACCGTCACAGATTACCTTGGCTAGCAACTACAGACAGACAGATAGTCCAGAGAGAAGAACACCGAACACAGAGATACCAAGACAGACAGAGAGAGGAGTCTGAGAAACTAACGGAGGTGATAAATCCGAGATAAGGACAGAACTTCACCCACACAGAACCGTGATAATGCAGGTGTGTACCGTTATTGAGAAGCGTGCTGGGGCCGTGGTGGGGGCTGAGCTGGCCTGCAGCGTACGGGAGGAGAACCAGGCTCAGAGGGAGAGCTACAAAGCTGACTGGAACAGTGTTAACATGAAGACCCGGGCCATGGACAGGTGAGACACAGCATGGACAAACTGTATTCATTTCTTCTGGTAGATGTAACATATTGAACACCATTAAGTCATTTCTTCTTCTATAAAATCGTCGATATCAATAAAGCTAGACGTCCTCCTATATTACCTTGTGAGTCACCATACTCAAGACTAGACTACTGTATCATTTATCTTAGTTATAATAACTGTCAGGCTAATCTATCAGCTGACTGTAAAATGCAATGATTTTCATTTTGCTGGTAGGATTCTCAGCTTGATACTGAGAGAGATTAGAGTTTGAAAATCACTGAGCAATGTCCAACTGTTCATTCCTAACTGTGTCGGTCTCATCTCTCCACAGGCAGACAATGAACATGAACGATGACTCTCGTCGGGAGACCTACACTCGTCAGTGGGAGGCTCGCTCTCTGGCCCAGGCCTGTCCCTCTGGGGTGTACAGAGTGGGCACCGTGGAGAGGGGTGTGAGGGAGCACCAGCTCCTGCCCAAGAGGAACACCCTGCCCCTGCCCATCTTCACCCCTGCACAGCTGGGCATCCGGCTGGGTCGCGGAGCACCACACACCCAGGAGGACCTCCATCCCTTCCCCATCCCCGACGGTGTCTGCCCTGGCAAGAGGGCCGTGGTCGAGATCACACAGGACCTGCCCCCCGCCAAGCCACTCAGGATGGAGTTCGCCAAGGCGCCCAAAGCACTGGGCCGCTCCGTGTCACAGGAGGTCCAGAGAGGGTGAAGGAAGAGGAGAGGAAGAGGAAGAATGGATGTTAGGGAGAAAGGTTCCTTGTGGGGCTCAGCCCATCAGATAACAGCATGGAGGGATGTATATAGATTTATTCCTAGTGACATTTATTCCATCCCTATTCCCTAGTAGAGCCGCCACACAGTGCATACCTTTCCTGTTTCATTACTGTAGGTATTGCATGTCCAATGTCGTACTGTTTGTTATACAAGGTATTATTCGCTTAGAGATCTGATGGCCAATCTTTTGGTTGACAGAAAGGCAGACAAATGCTGGTCCTTCTGTAGCTCAGTTGGTAGAGCATGGCGCTTGTAACGCCAGGGTAGTGGGTTCGATCCCCGGGACCACCCATACGTAGAATGTATGCACACATGACTGTAAGTCGCTTTGGATAAAAGCGTCTGCTAAATGGCATATATTATTATATTATATTATGCTCTGTTCTTTCAGCTGTGTCATCAACTAATCTCCCTGCTGACTGGAAAAGACCAGACTGTCCTTGTCACGTCTACACACTGAATGATCTGCCCCTCTGCCCCCCTGCCTGGCTAAAGCCAGCTGTGGATAAGCCACACAGCATTGTATGGCATTCTGACCGCATTGTGTGCAGTGGTACATTCTACCCCACTTGTCATGTTATGGCAATGACACCTCACAGTATTGAGACAGCAGGACGTTTTATATGCTCAACCAAAGTGTGTATGAGGATGTATTTATTGCTGCGTTCATGTGGAATGACCACGCACAGATGAGGGAGGTGAAGGAAGGGAAATATGAAGATATCAAAGACGCTTCAAAAGGGACAGAGTGGGAGAGAGCAGAAAATAATTGGAACTGTAGAGAGGAAATTAAGAAGAAAGTGGGCAGGGGAGGGAGGGGTGGGCTCAACATACCTTGGCATCCATCCCTCTTCTTTTGTAAGAATGGAGAGCTGGTGAGCCTCCAGACCTTCAGAAGTCCTTGACACACTAATCCTGGGTGAGAGGACAGAACGGTACAACACGATCCCACACTGGGAAACCAGACAAAGGAGCCCCCCGGGCACAGACGTCGATTCAACATCTATTCCACGTCGGTTCAATGTCATTTCATTGAAATGACGTGGAAACAACGTTGATTCAACCAGTGTGTGACCAGTGGGAGGTGTGTGTGAGCTGACAATTCATGACTCAAGTCATTGATATAGACTGACTACCTGTATGATCAAGACTTATTGTCTATATTTTAACAAAGTGTAATTTGACCGTGTATGAGCTGATCGGCCCACCTAGCTGTGTGTTAATGTTGACATCTGATGTATCTGGTAGAGTTAGTGAACAGATGTGTCTCTACTGTTGTTGAGGAAAGTGGGGTAAGTTGAGCCATTTCTTACATTCAGCATCACTCTGTCAAGGGAAATATAGGATTCTTTCTAACAAAGATATCTACATGTATTTCAGGATGTTGTGTATCCCTGGAAATAAACAGAATTAATGTAAACATTATAGTTTTGAAAGCATAGTTTGTCTCTTGGCACAACTTAGTTGAGCTGGGGGCCGGGTAAGTTAAGTTAAGCCGTCTACAAATTTCTGTACTGAATGAAATATTACCACTATCTGTTTCCCAAATACAATTCAACACCATCACAATCACTTTTTTGTCTTGTAATAATTTTAAGCATCTTTTAACACTTGCAATTGGCTCAATTTACCCCATTGGCCATTGGCTCAACTTAACCCAAGGCAAACATTTTGACAATATCAGCCCACACAGTTACAAGGATGCACTTTCATGCTAGGTTTAGGACCTCATGTTGAAGCTTATACAGACCCCACATTATGTATAGAACAATCTTTCATAGACTCCATGAAATGATGACCTCTTCCTAAATATTTAGTCAAATGATTAATTTTGTGTATGGTTTCCAAGAAACAGCTAACCCCTTTGGCTCAACTTATCCCCCTCTCCACCACTATCTGTTTTCATGTGTTGTGTTAAAAATGTTTTTAGAATTATTTTTGTATAATAAAATCTGAAGTGCTTTTCACTTTTCTTCTGTGTGTTGACCTGTCTTAATAAAAAAAGTTTTACATTTCCTGAAAGTTCCCCTGCAACAGGGTGATACAATTGGTGCCTAACAACTTACCGTAAAGATGGAAACTTGTAGACTGACTGAGCTGGACATCTCTCATCTCTTTCTCTTGACTTTTTCCACATTTTTGTTACGTTACAGCGTCATAGTAAAATGTATTAAATTGTTCCCCCTCCTCATCAATCTACACACAATACCCCATAATGAAAAAGCAAGAACATGTTTTTAGAATTATTTTAGAAATATTACATTTACATTACATAAGTATTAAGACCCTTTATTCAGTACTTTGTTGAAGCCCCTTTGGCAGTGATTACAGCCTTTAGTCTTCTTGGGAATGATGTTACAAGCTTAGCATACATGTATTCAGAGACTTGTCCCGAAGTCATTACTGCATTGTCTTGGCTGTGTGCTTAGAGTCGTTGTACTGTTGGAAGGTGAACCTTCACCCCAGTCTGAGGTCCTGAGAGCTCTGGAGCAGGTTTTCATGAAGAATCTCTCTGTACTTTGCTCCGTTTATCTTTCCCTCGATCCTGACTCGTCTCCCAGTCCCTGCCTCTGAAAAACACCCTCACAGCATGATGCTGCCACCACCATGCTTCACCGTAGGGAGGGTGCCAGGTTTCCTCCAGACGTGACGCTTGGCATTCAGGTCAAAGAGTTCAATTTTGGTTTCATCAGACCGGAGAATCTTGTTTCTCATGGTCTGAGAGTCCTTTAGATACTTTTTGGCAAACTTCAAGCGGGCTGTCATGTGCCTTTTACTGAGAAGTGGCTTCCGTCTGGCCACTCTACCATAAAGGCCTGATTGGTGGAGTGCTGCAGAGATGGTTGTCCTTCTAGAAGGTTCTCCCATCTCCACAGAGGAACTCTCTAGCTCTGTCAGAGTGACCATCGGGTTCTTGGTCACCTCCCTGACTAAGGCCCTTCTCCCCCGATTGCTCAGTTTGGCCTGGTGGCCAGCTCTAGGAAGAGTCTCGGTGGCTCTAAACTTCTTCCATTTAAGAATGATGGAGGCCACTGTCTTCCTGAGGACCTTTAATGCTGCAGAAACTTTTTTGTAACATTCCCCAGATCTGTGCCTCAACATAATCCTGTCTCGGAGCTTTACGGACAATTCCTTCGACTTCATGACTTGGTTTTTGCTCTAACATACACTGTCAACTGTGGGACCTTATATAGACAGGTGTGTACTTTTCCAAATCATGTCCAGTCAATAGAATATACTACAGGTGGACTCTAATCAAGTTGTAGAAACATCTCAAGGATGCTCAATGGAAACAGGATGCACCTGAGCTCAATTTCAAGTCTCATAGCAAAGGGTCTGAATACTTATGTAAAGAAGGTATTTCTGTTTTTTATTTGTCCCTGTCATCTCTCTTTATTGTGTTTCCCCCAGTAGGCTAATATCTCTACCGGCTCTCTGCCCAGGACACACTGTTCCAGTCTCGACCCACAAACTGTGACCTCTATATTACTTTCTTTCCCCTGTCCCTTCATGTTTACTCTCCTTCCAACTCACAATTTCTCCAACTGGGATTGTTAATTTTCTCCCACTTTCTTTCTTTTGGTCTTTCTCGCCATCTGTCCCTCTCTCTATCCTTTTTTTCAGCCCACCCCTTGTCTCTCTGTTATGGGGTCTAGTATGGCTCTGTGTAGGGGTCTAGGTATTATTAGCAGGGTAAACATTGCTATCACTGGAGCGACAGAGCCAGAGAGACAGCCGTATCTGCCTGTTCTTCTCCTCTGAGCTCTTAATCCCTCACTTTTTAATCAGAGCTTTGGTTCATCTGGTCTGCTTCCTTTCCCCCATATCTAGAATATTACCCCCCTCTACCACCCCGCTAAACCCTATCTGCCACAGCCACACCCCAAACAGGCCGAGACTGAATCCACCATAGACGCTGCCAAGTCATGAAACTCCCCTCCAGTAGCCAAGGAATGTCAGTTGACACGGAGAGTGAAGTTCATGTGGAAAATCTCAACACAACACAGACTCCCCAAAGTCTCAGTCCATCAGATAGCCCTCATCTCATATCTCCTACTCCATCCACTAAGTGTACATGCATTCTAGCACAGATATCAATATTGTGTAACTCTAACTTGATTGAATTGATCCATCCATCCATTTTGTGAATTACCAGTATGTGCTGTATCGTCTGCCATTTCAAGACCGACCCCATATTTCCTTGTATTTTTCATCACCTTCAGGGTTCATGGAGTCAGTTTGCTTTTGATCTCCTGCCTTCTAACCCCCCTGTGGACTCATCACATTACATTTAAACCCCAGGGGGTCATGGGAGGTCATACTGTGGTGAAGTACGGTAGAATGAAGAGTCACTGTGAACGCCTGTCCAAACATGTGTTCTATTCTCTTCTGACCTATCAATAGGCTCTTAAAAGCACTTATGTCACACCCTGATCTATTTCACCTGTCTTGTGCTTGTCTCCACCCCCATTTGTCCCTAATATATCCTGTGTATTTATTGTGTACCTGCGCTTTCTTTTGGACTTTTGCCAGTTCGTCTTGTCCAGTCATGTCCTACCAGTGTTTTTCCCCCAATTTTTGAGTTTCCATAGTTGCTGTTTTCTAGTCCTCCCGGTTTTTCCAACATCTTCGGACTACTAAACAACTATTGATTTCGAACAATGGAGATACCACAAGTCGAAAAGAAAACATGAGCTGCCTCCAATATTGCAGCACCATTTCAACTTCATCTTCTAATCCCCTATGCTTAGTCTAATATAGTGACAGCTAAAATATACCAAAAAAACGATTTAGTTCAATCAACGTAAGCTAAATATGATGTGGCTGTCCATGGCTCTGATTTCTGTGTGTGCATGCAAGTAGAAAAACACGTTGACTGACCCTACTTGTAATAATAATAATAATATATGCCATTTAGCAGACGCTTTTATCCAAAGCGACTTACAGTCATGTGTGCATACATTCTACGTATGGGTGGTCCCGGGAATCGAACCCACTACCCTGGTGTTACAAGTGCCATGCTCTACCAACTGAGCTACAGAAGGACCACTAGAGAAACGCCAATGCCATCCTCCTCTTTCATGTTTCCTAAATAGTCTGACTGTCATACAGTACACACTTTTAGTTTTTATTGTCATAGGCTACCTGTCTAAAATGCTTGCTTGCTAGCCTAACTTCCTTTCATAGACAACGATGCGCAAGGCCATCTAGATAACATTAGCATACTACATCTAGCTACATGTTGAACTTCCATCCTCTCAGGCCGGGGGCACAATGTATGAATTTATGGTTGGATCAGAATCGCCATTATAATCATTGGCCAGTATGGAGAATTAAGTAAAATCACAAGTCCAAATTCCTATCTCCATCCATGGCTGATTTAGGAAAGGTCGATTTTAGCTAGCTAGCTAAACACCGGAGGACATTGACATAGAGAGAAGCAACAAATCATGTTTTTTTTCTGTCAATGACGTTTAGTTCCTGATGTGATGTGATTGGTGTGATCCAAACTGGCTTCCCTTGACACTTTTTGGGGGGTGAGTCAGGACCATCTTTTTCTTCTTCTTTGGTATCATGGTATTTGCACATTCTGTTTGTGCATGCCGCCACTTACTGTGTGTTCAATCGCATTCCATTTGTGATACAAAAATAAAAAGGAAGGGGGAAAAAATAGAAAATTGCACAACCAACCAACCCTACACATATACCACTATTTCATACAAGTTAAAAACCTCAGAACCTCTTATAACTCTTCTGCAGTAAAATCTCATACACCCAGGTACTTCCCTGCAGCTGCCACCTACACTCATTAAAAACCCACTGCCCCATTCCACTTCTTTGACCCGATCTGCTCCTGAACCATACCAACAGCCTGGGAGGACGGGACACCACCACTCAACACCCCCTGTAACTCTTCTGACGTCAGATCTCGTATACCCAAATACTTCTCTGCAGCTGCCACCACAACATCTATTTTCTGTGATTTACTTCCCTCACCCTTGACCCATCCTCCTCTACTTTCTTCACTGCCACAGCATACGACACCTTCTGCGCTACTCTGATTCTGGCCACTTCAACCTGCCTCTATCGCACCAGACACTTTCGATCCCCAGCAAGAAACATAAACAAATATCAGAAGTCCACTACAGATTACCTTCACTGATTCAACTGCACCCAACTCCTTTCTCAACCACCCTGAAACCACAAATGGAACCGTCAAAAGGCAAGGATCCACTTTCTCCAAAAATGTCACTCCTACTGGACCAGATTCTTCTTTTTCTATTGATGCCAGGCTCGGGTTCCGAGCTCTTCACCACACCTTCCACCTCACTTAACTTGCCCTCATTCACTTCCATTTTACCTCCAGAACTCGGGTCTGGCTCACGGCTCACTCTGTTTGCACTTGACACCAAGCTTCTTCGAAACCCCATGTCCATGTTTAGCGCCATCTTCCTCAGATTCAAATTCAACATCTGCTTTCTTCAACTTCTTCATCCTCTTTCTCAGCCTTCATTCCTCCTCAGAAACTCACCTTTATGTCTCCCTGTTCCAAAATTCCTGGTCCATGATTCCTCCTACAACGGTTTACAAATATTTGATAATGTTATCAATGTTGCCTCTGTTGCGTCAGGACAGCTGAGCTCACTCAGTTTATCTCAACACTGATTGGCTATTATTATTATTTTTAAATATCAAGGGAGGCAAAATGCTTTCTAGCTTCCCTTGCTACGGGCAACAACCATGTCATACTCTTTTTGAACAAACAGCATCAGATAGATGAGCTACACATACAGTGCCTTGCGAAAGTATTCTTTTTGAATCAAACATAAAGATATAAAACAAGAATGGGACACAATCATGAAGTGGAGCGACATTTATTGGATATTTCAAACTTTTTTTTTAACAAATAAGTTAATAAAAACTGAAAAATTTGCACATCGAGAGACTGAAATTTTTCCCATTCCTCCTTGCAAAACAGCTCGAGCTCAGTGAGGTTGGATGGAGAGCATTTGTGAACAGCAGTTTTAATTTCTTTCCACAGATTCTCGATTGGATTCAGGTCTGGACTTTGACTTGGCCATTCTAACACCTGGATATGTTTATTTTTGAACCATTCCATTGTAGATTTTGCTTTATGTTTTGGATCATTGTCTTGTTGGGAGACAAATCTCCGTCCCAGTCTCAGGTCTTTTGCAGACTCCATCAGGTTTTCTTACAGAATGGTCCTGTATTTGGCTCCATCCATCTTCCCATCAATTTTAACCATCTTCCCTGTCCCTGCTGAAGAAAAGCAGGCCCAAACCATGATGCTGCCACCACCATGTTTGACAGTGGGGATGGTTTGTTCAGGGTGATGAGCTGTGTTGCTTTTACGTTTTGCATTGTTGCCAAAAAGTTCAATTTTGGTTTCATCTGACCAGAGCACCTTCTTCCACATGTTTGGTGTGTCTCCCAGGTGGCTTGTGGCAAACTTTAAATGACACTTTTTATGGATATCTTTAAGAAATGGCTTTCTTCTTGCCACTCTTCCATAAAGGCCAGATTTGTGCAATATACGACTGATTGTTGTCCTATGGACAGAGTCTCCCACCTCAGCTGTAGATCTCTGCAGTTCATCCAGAGTGATCATGGGCCTCTTGGCTGCATCTCTGATCAGTCTTCTCCTTGTATGAGCTGAAAGTTTAGAGGGACGGCCAGGTCTTGGTAGATTTGCAGTGGTCTGATACTCCTTCCATTTCAATATTATCACTTGCACAGTGCTCCTTGGGATGTTTAAAGCTTGGGAAATCTTTTTGTATCCAAATCCGGCTTTAAACTTCTTCACAACAGTATCCCGGACCTGCCTGGTGTGTTCCTTGTTCTTCATGATGCTCTCTGCGCTTTTAACGGACCTCTGAGACTATCACAGTGCAGGTGCATTTATACGGAGACTTGATTACACACAGGTGGATTGTATTTATCATCATTAGTCATTTAGGTCAACATTGGATCATTCAGAGATCCTCACTGAACTTCTGGAGAGAGTTTGCTGCACTGAAAGTAAAGGGGCTGAATAATTTTGCATGCCCAATTTTTCAGTTTTTGATTTGTTAAACAAGTTTGAAATATCCAATACATGTCGTTCCACTTCATGATTGTGTCCCACTTGTTGTTGATTCTTCACAAAAAAATACAGTTTTATATCTTTATGTTTGAAGCCTGAAATGTGGCAAAAGGTCGCAAAGTTCAAGGGGGCCGAATACTTTCGCAAGGCACTGTACTTGAGATAAAGGGGCTCTGTTTTGTTTGCTCTCTCCACTGAGAAATATGTTTTATTTAACTAGGCAAGTCGGTTAAAAACAAATTCTTATTTACAATGACGGCCTAGTGGGTTAACTGCCTTGTTCAGGGGCAAAATGACAGATTTTTACCTTGTCAGCTCAGGGATTCAATCTAGCAACCTTTCAGTTTCAGCCCAACACTCTAACCACTAGGCTATCTGCTGCCCCAAAACTCAGTGTCTTGCTAATTTTTTCTTGTTACATTTTTGGGGGAAGCACAGGGGCCCTCTCAGATTTGTCCTGTTGAATAAAAAATGTATAATTTGTTGTTCATTTTGCTGTTGTTTCTCTGTGCCCCCTAGCAATTTGATGAAGTTTGCTTTAACTAGCCCAGATAGTTATGAGGTTGGGAGATTAGGAACCTAACTACCAAAAAGGCAATTCAGGCTATTAAGTTAGAGTAGCTAGCTTGTCTAACTGTCTCAGCTGGCATGCCGGTTGATAAACTTGAGAAAAGCAAGCAATAACGAAATGTACTGAATAAGTCACATTCCTTTCCAGATTTTAGTAGAGATGCAGAGAACCATATTTAGTTTCTTTAAAAAGAATAACAACTAGACTGGAGGATACAGACAGCTCAAGGAGTATGCTTGGATATGCAGAAAAATATACAGATTTTTGACAATGGCAGTAGAATGCCACCTTTCCAACAAGTCAGTATGCAAATTTTGGCCGTGCTAGAGCTACCCCGGTCAATTGTAATGTGCTGGTATTGTGAAGTGGAAATATCTAGGAGCAACAACGGCTCAGCCACAGAATGGGACCACTGAAGGTAGAGGGTGGAGCTGGGGCTGGGAATAGCTAAATGAGCTGAGAGCTGACATGGTCATGGTACTGAAGCGTGTAGAGCGTAGAAATTGTTTGTCCTCAGTTGCAACACTCACTATTGAGTTCCAAACTGCCTCTGGAAGCAACGTCAGCACAGGAAGAACTGTTCATTGAGAGCTTCACGAAATGGGTTTCCATGGTCGAGCAGCCGCACACAAGCCTAAGATCACCATACGCAATGCCAAGCGTTTGCTGGAGTGGTGTAAAGCGCGCCGCCATTCCTGTTTCAGCATGACAATGCCCCCGTGCACAAAGCGAGGTCCGTACAGAAATGGTTTGTCGAGATCGGCGTGGAAGAATTTGACTGGCATGCACAGAGCCCTGACCTCAACCCCACTGAATACCTTTGGAATGAATTGGAATGCTGACTGCGAGACAGGCCTAATCACCCAACATCAGTGCCCGACCTCACAAATGCTCTTGTGGCTGAATGGAAGTAAGTCCCTGCAGCAATGTTCCAACAGAAAGCCTTCCCAGAAGAGTGGAGGCTGATATAGATGCAAAGGGGGGACCAACATCATATTAATGCTCATGATTTTGGAATGAGATGTTCAACGAGCAGATGTCCACATACTTTTAGTCATGTAGTGTATATATGAACTTGTTAGATACTCACTGAAATAACACGTGACATGCTGATAGACATGGATATAAACGAGCGGCTCAACATTTATTGTCATGAATCTTGCCCTGGAGGCAAAACTGAGCGATTTCCGCTAGATGAGCCAGTTGCAAAGTAAAAATTGGCTATATCATAAACATGTACGGTATAAATACAAAAATATGTTTTTTGGTCTTATTTTAAGGTTAGGCATTAGGGTCAGCAGTGTGGTTAATGTTAAGGTTCGGGTTAGAATTAACATTGGATTTTATGACCTTGCGGCTGTATTAGCTAGTGACCTCTCTGCAGCGTTGCCTCCAGGTCAAGATTCATGACAATAAATGCCAACCTGCTGTGAACTAACTCACACGCTCATAGAAAAGCGCCCTCTGACTTTGTCATGACAAAGATGATGCTGCCTCCTGCTGGGTGTTTTATGTAATGGATGTAGGAATAAGGCCCAAAACTGCTATAATATTGGATAAAATATGCCATTTAGCAGACATATATCCAAACCGACTTACAGTCATACCCTTTATGTATGGATGGTGTCAGGATCCAAACCCACAACCCTAGTGTTAAAAGTGCCATGCTCTCTCTACCAACTGAGCATCAGTACAAGTCTGGAAGTGAGCTTAAAAACATTGAACAATGCTGAACAATGACGATCTTGGCCTTTTCTTTACTTGAAATAACATGTAAAGGAACAACAATCTAAAAAGACCCACATTAAAAGGTGTAGAAAAAAACTGAAATGCGGTGAGCATTCTACGACTTCTGCAAGATACACAAACATGATATCATGAATATCTACTATGAAGAACAAAACTGCCGTGCCTCTGAAATGTATTTCTCTTTACTAGGAGTTTAGAAGGACTCTATCTTATAATAATAAGGCTAATGATGAGTGGATGCTGTAGATTTCTGCTCTTGATGTCACTGTCTTCTCTCCGTAGCCTCATAGTAATCTACACATTCACGAGACGAAGAGAGACATGGAAAGCATCTGATGAACACGTTCTTCACAAGTGTTTAGTATAATCAGCCTCATTATAACTCACAGTATCGCAATCAGCAGCACTGTCAGCACCCTCATCAGCATCATTATGATCCTCCACCAACCAGCATCACAGAACTCTCACATCATCTAACAGAGGGTGCTAATGGGATGTTAGATCCATAGAATTAGGAATTAGTAGTAGTAGTAATTTAATAAAACATCTATGGTTAGATCCTACATGTTAGAAGAATGTTACGCGACCCCGTACATGCCCAATAAGGCCTTTGAGACTTCCCATCCCCCAGAACAACGTTCTGTATGTACAGTACCACAGATTATTGAGTCATTATATTTCTATGGTAACTCCCTCCCATTGTTTTATCCGGTGTTCTGCTATGGACACCCATGTGTTAATGTTAGTGCTGCGATATGTGTTATACAGACATACAGCAGAGATGTACAGTGTTCCAGTTGTGTACCTGTTGCTGGAGGGACGTCAGCCCCCACAGTCCTGGTAGCTCTGGGTGGGGGAGGAGGTGGGACCGCCCTCCTGGATGACATCACATATGCATATCATTGTTATCTCTGGCCCACATTGTTTCACAACAGTCTATGTACGTGTGGGTACAGTAGGGGTTTTGAATGGGGTTGTGTTGGGATTCACCTGATGGTGTCTCTGTGTGGGTAGGGTGCTAGCTCTAGGGGTTCAGCAGTGTTGTGGTAGACCAGGCTAGGGTGAGGCTGGGGTGGAGGCAACCAGGTTGGGTAAGCCAGGTAGGCTGGTAGTCTGGTAATGGTACACCTCTGGATCCTCCTCCTCCGGCAGTATGTAACCCTTATTTAACTAGGCAAGTCAGTTAAGAACAAATTCTTATTTACAATCACGGCCTACCCAGCCAAACCCTCCCCTAACCTGGACGACGCTGAGCCAATTGTGCACCGCCCTATGGGACTTCCGATCATGGCCAGTTGTGATACAGCCCGGGATCAAACCAGGGTTTGACGCATCTAGCACTGAGATGCTGTGCCTTAGAACGCTGCACCACTCGGGAGCTGTAAAATCCCTTGGGGAGAGCTGGCCTGGAGGGGAGGATAAAAACAGCCTATTCAGAGACAGCATGTGTCAAATGGCACCATATTCCCTAGTAGTTCACTATATAGTGAATAGGGTGCCATTTGGGGCTCATCCTCACTCTCCACTGGAATGGGTTGGATGACATACTGCTTATGGAGCCTCAACACAACCACTAAACTGACTAGGAGCAGTGTGACCCAAAACAGACTCCAAAAATAACTTTTAGGTGCATTAGCTAATGTGAGGAGCCACTCTGACCTCGGTCTGTTTACTTTTCCAGATTGTCATATCAGATTAAGTATGTCTCTACCTACTGAAACACATGTTTTCAGATGAATAATGTAAGATGAGTGTGCTGCACACGGACAGGCGGGATGATAAGTTGGCACATGTGACTAACAGTAAATGTACTTCAGGGGTGGAGGGTGGGGTTGGGGCTGGGGCTGGGAATAGCCAAATGACTGAACCTCAGAGGTAGACGGAGGGTGGAGCTGGGGCTGGGAATAGCCAAATGAGCTGAGGGCTGACATGGTCATGTTGTTCATGATGACCTGGTGCATCTGGGCATTCTGGATCATCATCAGCTCCACCAGGTCTGAAGTATAGCAGAGAACAACGTTATACACACACACACACACACACACCTGCATGGAAGCTAAATTCTTCTATATGCCTGTTGTGCTGTCCTTTATCATTTAAGTGACAATCAACCCATTTCAACCCACATGGTGTCCAATCACAAGTTATAAATCAGATCTACCATCCTAAATGTTTTATCACCTCCATTCCTCAATCTCTGTCTGACATCCTTCCAACAGGAAGGAAAATACACATTTTGCCCGCTGGCTGCTTGACAGGGTACTCTGGCGACAGCCTGGTGCAACATTTAGCAAAATGACACTATATTATACAACTCTGTCAAAACGGGGGGATTCCGAACTACTCATTGAATAATATCAGAAATAATGCCAATACTGAAATGACCCTCAATATAAGTGAGTTGAAAGTAAAAGGAGCAGAAAGGTCCGTCAGAGCAAACAATCACTGCCCTGGCCTGAGTGACCAACAGACAGACAAGGATGAAGCTAGAGGTGGAGAAGGAGTGCCATAAAGAACATGACTGTAATTATAGATGGTTGAGCTCTGGCCCTTAGGTCCAACTGGCACCTGCAGTGACATTCACAAACACAGAAATCAATCCACACAGAGAACGAGTGAGGCGGGCTCTGTCTGAAAAGGCATCTTGACAGCCTG
Organism: Oncorhynchus keta; assembly: GCF_023373465.1. Taxonomy (NCBI): domain Eukaryota; kingdom Metazoa; phylum Chordata; class Actinopteri; order Salmoniformes; family Salmonidae; genus Oncorhynchus; species Oncorhynchus keta. Next base: position 10,616,454 of record NC_068425.1, on the reverse strand, counting down.
CCTGCCATACACACCCTGCTTGACATGTGCTGGCCCGGTGGAAGGAGTGGGAGATGACGTGGCAGCAGGGAGCTGCTGTAGGATGGTGGTGGGCTGCTGGGAAGCCTGGGAAGGAGACACGAGCCTGTAATGAGGATCTCTTCCTGGAGGCATATAGCCAGGGAGAATATCTATCTCCCATATCTAATACTGCCATGGATGAACTACTGTTGAGAGGCAGGCAATATCAGCCCACTCACTCAACACAGTTAACAGTAGCAATGCGTGATAAAACATCCAATTAAAAACTATAAAAGTAGTGAGCCTGAGATATGCATCAAGAAGATAGGACTCATCAAGCTATTAAGACAATACTCAAATCGCAGCTGTTGTAGGCTAAAGATGCCTCCCTTGATGATGCTGAGCGTGATGTCAATGGCATGTAGAGAGCCAACTTTCTCTGTAAATGAGTGTGGGTGTTCAATATCACATAGAATTACAGCTTCTATGATATGCCAAGTATACAGATCAACTGTATTTTTTGCTATATAAAAAAATCCATGTTGGCCACGCTTACAGGCTGATGATTTATCTGCACATTCTGTGTGTCCTGGTTCCACTGCTGAAACTGTGGGTAAGTATCATCTGTCCATGCCATTGAGTTTCATATGTCGGTAAAAATAGAGCTGTAAATAGTAACTGAAGATAAACCTTGTTTTGATGCAACCCAGGCTTGGAGTATACGCACTAGTTGGGCTGCCAAGGCGTCAAAAGCGCAAACAACAATAGCGAGAAATATGCGCAGGTCGTTGAGCACATATAAGCTGGTGCATCACTGTAATGATTATGCTGCTATGACATATTTAAACTAGGACTAATTAGTCAGTCTCTCTATCACATGTATTTTCTTACCATTTAGGCCTATCTGGTGTAACTGACTTTTTAAAAGTTTCTTAAAGAGCAAATGAGGTGGTCACACTTGAATTGATTTTGACAGTTGTGGCACAAAGGTAGCCTTCTTCCATGCAGCTAAGTGAGTGAATTCCTAAAAGTAGCCTATAATTGGGATTTCCCGCCCCTAGACAATGAGCCTGGCAAGTCCATATGGTCGCATGCATCAACGTTGACGGAAGGGGCTGGGAACAGGTGGGCCGCCGCCACGTAGGTCTCTCACTCTAAATTGAGTGGGCTAAGTATTGGACACCTGGGATAGGCCTGGACCAGCTCGCTTTCACTTCACAGACCACTAATTACGGCTTCAATTTGATGAGTTTTTCACTCCGACTCCCGCTATCTCCGCTCTCCTCCTCAGTGTCTCTCTCTCCACTCCTTCCCTTCCCCTATATGCTGTCACTGTTTCCCACGCGGATCCCATCCGCCCCCCACCGCAGCATTTCAAACGGTGTAATTAATCAATGTGTGCGCCATCTCGGAATGATCGCCTCTATTTTTAAAAAGCCCAGTCACCAGGGCCATTTCTAGCATTTTTGGGGCCCTATGTGGGATGTGATTGTGGGGCCCCACTACCTCGTGGACAAACCATTTTAGTGGCCCCGCTCTTGGCAGAGGAGAGGAATAATCGCAGCTTTAAATGGAATATCCTCCAATTCTCCAAAAATGTGCCATGAGGCATAAAGAAATTATTGCAGTTCTACAGATTTTGTTATGGGATGGAGAGAAAATGTTGCCATTTTAAAGCTAATTTCCTGTCATTCTGAGTGATAGAGACTAATAAAATCAACGGGGGCCCCCTGGAGGTCAGGGCCCCTGGACACCAGGGTTGGGCTCAATTCAAATTGAAGGAAGTCACGACACTTTTGAAATAAATATCTTCTACTTTGAGTTTATTGAGAAGTTGTGAGAATAAATCAATCTTTTTAGATGATTGAATTGTGATTTTAGTTTACTTCCTAAATTGACTGCTGGGCATGTGTCTTGTGATTCGGCCATGACTACTACAAGGTTAACATCGCTAGAAACGTACCTTGCGATCTATAAAACATTAGCTGACATGGGCTAACTGAGTGACTGTCAACAACTGACAGAGTAAAACTGTTGATGGGTCTTTCTATAAACTGGGGTACCAGTGAGCATTTCTTGTAGTGGACAAGTGTTTGGAGCTGTTACAACGTCATTAATTACAATTCCCTTCTTTTTTCAAGTGACCACGTTAAGATATAAATGGGGAACATAGATACATTCAATAGAATTAATGAGTTGAATAAAAACCGATGTTTAAAACCCTTTCTCATGCTTGGAGTCTTTACAGATTTGGAGAAAATCTGGGTGACATAAAAAAAAAAAACATTGACCTTGATCCTGTGAAATTCCTGGATATTGCTGTCAGACTCATTTTTTTGTAATGATGTCTCAAAAGTGTACTGTAACCTTTTAGCATTTCGTATCTTGCAATCTTATGGTGTGAAAACAGTTTTATGGACACACATATTCAAAATAATGTATGTGATTGCAAAAATTATGCTTCAAACAGAAATAGTATCTTTAATATGATTAATAAAACAAAAATAGACACTGTCATTAAGGAGGTTCTTTAATAATTATGAATAATAGTTTTTTAATGTGCTTTTGCAGCCTGGTCTCATAGACTCGACGTAATCTAGTAAATGTAAATCCAGGACACTCAAATTAGCATGATACACTACATGGCCAAAAGTACGTGGACACTCCTTGAAATGAGTGGATTCAGCTATTTCAGCCACACCTGTCGCTGGCAGGTGTATAGAATCGAGCACACAGCCATGTATTTGTAACTGTAGTTGCTGTTAACTATAAGTGCTGTTATGTTTGCAACACTCACTACCAAGTTCCAAACTGCCTCTGGAAGCAACGTCAGCACAAGAACTGTTCATCGGGAGCTTCATGAAGTGGGTTTCCATGGCCGAGCAGCCACACACAAGCCTAAGCTCACCATGCGCAATGCCAAATGTTAGCTGAAGCAGTGTAAAGCTCGCTACCATTGGACTCCAGAGCAGTGGAAACACATTCTGTGGAGTGATGAATAACGCTTCGCCATCTGGCAGTCCGACGGACGAATCTGGATGTGGCAGATGCCAGTAGAACGCTACCTGCCCCCATGCATAGTGGCAACTGTAAAGTTTGGTGAAAGAGGATTAATGGTCTGGGTCTGTTTTTCAAGGTTCAGGCTAGGCCCCTTAGTTCCAGTAAAGGGAAATGTTAACGCTACAGCATACAATGACATTCTAGATGATTCTGTGCTTCCAACTTTGTGGCAACAGTTTAGGGGAGGCCCTTTCTTGTTTCAGCATGACAATGCTCCCGCTTACAAAGCAAGGTCCATACAGGTTTGTCGAGATTGGTGTGAAATAACATGACTGGCCTGCATAGGGCCCTGACCTCAACCCCATCAAACGCCTTTGGGATGAATTGGAATGCTGACTGCGAGCCAGGACTAATCGCCCAACATTGCCTGACCTCACTAATGGTCTTGTGGCTGAATGGAAGCAAGTCCCCGCAGCAATGTTCCAACATCTAGTGGAAAACCTTCCCAGAAGAGGGGCTGTTATAGCAGAAAAATGGGGGACCAATTCTATATTAATACCCATTATTTTGGAATGAGAAGTTCAACGATTAGGTGTCCACATTCTTTTGGTCATGCAGTGTATTACATTACGTTCTGGAATGGTTATGTTGCGGTGGATGGGTAGGCGTATAACACAAATGTCTCGCAACCCAAAGGTAGCGAGTTCAAATCTCATCATGTACAAATGTATAACATATTATATGTTTTGCAAATTCATAACATATAATACGAATTGTAATTCGTAACATATACTAAATGGGTTGTCTTGGATTTACGTACAGAATAATACGAAATGCTCTGAGACCAGGTTTGCGTTTGATTTCTGAATGACATCAAGTGATAAAGAGCTTATGTGATACTGCACTCAATTTAAAAACAGCCAAAGTGAATGAATCAATATTGATCTGGAGGATTGACAGAACATTTTGGTGTCTATGTTGTTAAACGTTCAAGGTAATTTGCCTATTTCATTGACAACATTAAAGCAAGATTCCTGAGGTAAGATTAAGGTCTATGTACATTTTGATCCTTGTTTTCTAAGGAGTAATGGGGAGCATGAAAAAATAGCATGCAATTTGTTTTTGCATCTAAAATCCAAAAAATGACTTGATAATTCATTGATAAAATGTGGGTGGGGTTAAATATGGAATACCTTGTCAAGTGCACAGCCAACACTTCCTGTTCATAGATTCTATGAATCTATGAATTAATTGATTAATAGCTGCTCATACTATGCAACAGTGCCAAGATAACGTAAGGTCAATTTCTGCATAAGATTTAGTGTGTATTAACTTATTAATGAACTGCTGTTACTGTTAATGGTTCGCTGACTGATATATCCAAGTTACTCAACTAACCATTGCTAATCTTATTAAATTATGGCATACAGAGCAGAGCCCCAGCTGTTTTGAGCCCCCACTGTTGAGCAATTAAAAAATATATATATATTGGTTGTATATTGGTTTCATGCGTTTCACTCTAGCTCAGTGCTTTCTGTGGTGGTGGGGCAGCCAGCGGAAAATACGAAGAGTAGGGGTTGGTAATGTTCTCTAGTTTTGCTGTGATTGGCTCAGTGTTCTGTCACTCATGGGGACACTAACTCACCTCAAAATCTACGGAGAGAGCTCGGAAATTCAAGCCCATTGGGTGCTGCCATAGATTCACATTAGAAGTGCCCCTCCAAGAAGGCTCAAGGTCATTGGCCACAGTAAAAATGACGTCGAATGACATTATACCTACCGTAGCTTTGATTGGACTGATCATGTCAAGATCATACTTCAAAATCTTAGCTAGTAAGCTAGACAAGCAGTCATCATCATGATCCAAGTCGATATTCTACTGGCAAATCCTTTTCAATCCTTGTCATATGAAGAGAGATTATAGATAAAAAAAAGTATCAGTGCTCATCCTTCATTGCACATAAACATTACACAACATGTTGGAAATCGCAAAATCAACAATGAATGGTTTGGAAGGAATCAGTGGCTAACTGCAAGCGTAGAAAAGCAATCACTAGGCTGCTATTCAGAGGAGTGGGTGTGTGGTCTACGTCTGGGTTTAAGGGTCTCTTTTCCAAGCTTAAAAAGATAAACATTCACATGCAACACCGTGGGCCAGAAAAGGTTGAATACATTGGCCATGCTGTCAATACAGCAGGACTTGTGCTGCGTTCAAGACAACTGGGAGCTCGGCCAAAAATGACCTCCGACTGGGAAAATACATTTTGAACGGTCATCCGACCTGAAGATCACTGACTTCATGATTCAACCTTGTTTTTTTCAGAGTTCCCAGTCTCCTTGAAAGCACCATAAATCCAGAGTTTGATGACAAAGATTGTTGACAGGAAGGACCGCCGCACCACCTTCCTGTTCAAGTGAGCACAGCACAACAAGGTGAGTCCAAAAATGTATTCTATGCTGCTGCATAAATGATGTAATATGCCCGGGAGATATGAATACTGTAGCTAAGAAAATAATACTAAGTGTATGTTGTGTAGTAAGCTATTAGTAGCCCATGGTCCCTTTCCCCCTCATAACTATAGCCCGTGTAGACTATAGCCTGTTTTAGAAACATGTAATCATCGAATATTGTGAAAGCTTTCATTGTCTGCTTATGTGCCCACTTTATTTATCTTGGTGTACAGGGAGAATATTGTAGAAACAGCTCGTGTTCTGAATTCTGTTGCTGTACATTTCAAAAGTGCTGAACAAATAGTTATATTGACTACGACCATCTTAGCTCACTCATTAATGTCTTAATCGAAATTATGGATTGCTTCTTATCCGCTCATGGTTCCCTTATGCCGTAGTTTGTACATCTCAACTATCAGTAGAAACCACATTTGCTTGAGCAAGTCAGCCATATCAGCTATGTTTTTAAAAGGCAGCAAATGAGGCTGAATGACCTGCCTGACAAGGATCAGCTGATAGCCAGGTGTAGCAGTGGTAAGGATTCACTTCATGGTGCTGAAAAGAAAGCTCTGCTGTTGGGACAGCTTTATCCAGGCCCTAACAATTTGTGGGCACCGTTTGTCACAGTTATAGTGAAATTAATGTATTGTTTAGTGTTGTGTTGTGTTGTGTAGTGTAGTGGCTTTGCTTGCATGCATCTAAAAAACATTTTGTGAGTTTGCCCCCCCAAGATTTGCATGCTGAAATTGCAACTGGTTAGTGGTTGCACATCTAACTAGCTGGAATAGTAGTGAATTGTAGACATGTAAATATACCCTTTCACTGTTTACAGCAGGGCTCCAGTTCACTGTTTACAGCAGGTCTCCAGTTCACTGTTTACAGCAGGTCTCCCGCTACCCAGACCAGCCTGATCAGCCTGATAGGGTGCTGTGTGTGTGTCCCTTTTACACCAGTGCAAATCTGTGTGTGTATAGCAATGGAATGAAACATCCAACCAATGCCTCAAGTGTTGTACTGTATGTCCACCATACACCTGAAGGGTTGTGGGGTCCTGTCCAGAAACAACCCCTAGCCCCTACCCCTTACCCCTAGTGGATATCTGATAGAATTGGACAGGTTTAAGCCATACCGCCAACATTCCACAAAGCATATCAGAGGGTAAGATGGAGCTCTCACCATGTCACCACCCATCAATCCCTCTCAGATCTCCACAAGTGTCTAGACTCTGGGCAGTAGGGGCTAGGGGTTGTTTCTGGACAGGCCATGGGTATTAGGGTAGCTCAGTCAGCCAGGCACTGTAAAAAAAGGTATAGCTGTCAAATACTTGCTTCCTCTGTCCTCAGTTGCATTTCCTTGATTCGTTACATCCTCTCACCTCGTCTCCTTCTCAAAAACTATTGGATGAAAAGGTCAGAGGTCCCTCCCAATTCACCTTCTTATCTAATGGGTTTTGAGAAGGAGGTGAGGAGAGAGGATGTGAGGAATGAAGGAAATGCAATTGAGATTCTCCCCTTGTTTCCTCCATTCCTCACCTCCCTCTCAAAGCACATTGGGGGAGTGGAGGACAGGTTCCTCCCCTCAGGCTCTAATGCACAAAGGCAAGGAATGGAGGAAACAAGGACAGAGGAAGCAAGAATATGATGTATAGATTTCACACACACGCACACGCACACACACGCACACACACACACACACACACACACACACACACACACACACACACACACACACACACACACACACACACACACACACACACACACACAGACACACACACACACACACACACACACACACACACACACACACACACACACACACACACACACACACACACACACACACACACACACACACACACACACACACACACACACACACACACACACACACACACACACACTGCTTGAAGAGTTTTACAGATTATAATTATTTCATTATTGGTTATTATTATTATCAATTATTTTGTTGATAGAACCCATTGTATTATATTATTCAGTATTCAATTATTATATAAACTATTAAAAAATATATAGAGAGGCTGTTGTTTATCTTTTTCATTCTTCTGGAAGGTTCAGCATGGCTATAAATGATAGAGAATCTTACTAAAGCTAGTGGCATTTTAAAATTACTTGTAGATGTGTTGTTGTTGCTAGGAGTTACGGTCTCATTGTGCCTATCTAGACTCTTATTCCTGTAACTACACACGCAGAGATACAAGAAAATCATATTTAAATGTATATCAAACCATTTTGAAATGTTGACCCTTATGTCACACATTGGCCCCTTTATTTATACACTGAACAAAAATATTTAAAAAAAAACAAGTAAAGTGTTGGTTCCATGTTTCATGAGCTGAAATAAAAGATCAGAGAAATGTTCCACATGCACAAAAAGTTTATTTCTCTGTTGTGTGCTGCCTGCATCTGAATTATGCTTAAGTTATCTTCAGTAATATTTCATGAAAAAACACACACACACACTGGACAGTGTGGGGTAAGGGGTTAGCTCCATCCCATTAGGGATAATTTATTAATGCTATAAGCCCCTGATGAAACCTCATGCCTGAGATGAGTTCCCCTTCCCATCACAGATAACATCATTAACATTAGCTCAGCATTAACTCAATCCTCCACTGAATACATTACAGAAAATAGAGTGACAACGCTGCAAATGTTATCACATTACTGTAAATGTTATCACATTACTGTAAATGTTATCACGTTACTGTAAATGTTATCACGTTACTGTAAATGTTATCACATTACTGTAAATGTTATCACATTACTGTAAATGTTATCACGTTACTGTAAATGTTATCACATTACTGTAAATGTTATCACGATTCTGTAAATGTTATCCTATTAGTGAGTTCATTTTGTGTGCTGGCGTTGTCACTATGAACAAGTGGCTAGTAATGCTGAGGTTGCCGTTATGAATGGGTAGACTAGAGAAGGTTCTGCTTTTTTAACTTCAACCCCTCATCATCGGTCCTTATTCTGACTCACTTGCACCCCCCGCGTCCCCTCCCCTCCTTTGCCCCCCTCACCCCCTGCGGCATGTGCTCAAGAACATGGCCATTACCTTTCTCGGTTCCTATGGCAACCCTACCCTGCTCTTGCAGCCCATAGATAATGGTGGTAGCAGTGACGGTATGTGTGCTCAGTGGAGTTTGTTGGTATAACAAAAATGAATGTTTACAGTTAGTATTGATATGTCCTATTTTGGAACATACACTCAATCTCTCCTTCTTAGCCATCATCTCCATCTCTCTCTCCCTCTTTATCTCACTTGCTTGGTTTCACACACACACACACACACACACACACACACACACACACACACACACACACACACACACACATCTCTTCATAATTCTTTAAAACACTAATGCACCCAACTAGGGATGAAGAGAGAGAGAGAGAGAGAGAGAGAGAGAGAGAGAGAGAGAGAGAGAGAGAGAGAGAGAGAGAGAGAGAGAGAGAGAGAGAGAGAGAGAGAGAGAGACAGTGACAGTGACAGAGAGAGTGAGTAAATGTTATTTTTTCTTTGTAGGTCCCGTATCTGACATATACCTTTTGAAAGAGAGAGAAAGAGGGAAGGAAGGATGGAGGGAGATAAGGCTATGAATACATGTCTGTCCTCCCTTTTTCTTGTCAGTACCCTGAGGAGAATAGTTGAATGACAGGCACACACAGACAGACACACACACGTACACACACACACACTATGTTTGGTAGCAGGCAGCATGTGTGTGACTGCTTCTAATGAACACGTCTCTGTACACACGCTCGTGAATACTGCATTACCCAGTTAGTAACAGACTCCAATCTCATTTAGTCTTTGAGGGAGCTTGGGAGTTGGGGAACGGTTCTTCCCACTGTTTACCCAACATCCCTGGTGTGGTTACGCAAGCTCATTACAGGTGATTTTCAGAGGAAATCAATGGCACAATACCCAGAGTCCTCCTGGGATAGAAGGGTCAGAGAGAGACACTTTCATGTCAATTGTCTCAGGCAATTCTAAGCTCTCCAGAACCCATTGTTGTTTGTTTAATGTTTTTTTAAAGGCAGGCACAGAACTTGAGTCCCATTAATACTGAAAAATACCTGCCTCTGTCTGCAGTGAATGTAGCAGAGCTGTCATGCCCGTCCTTATGCTACTCCCATCCGGAAGGGACACTTACAGAGATGTTATCTAGTACATTTTTTTTGTCATCACTGATCTCATGAGTTGCTTTAAGTGCTAATTGAAGGGGGGTACCTTATAGAAAGAACCCCCCAAGACCGTTGTGATTCATTTTACTGAATGAAAGATTCCAGTCCCCTTATAATCCAGGGGTGTCAAACTCATTTTGCCTCGGGGGCCGCATTCAGTCTTCAATGAAGTTTGGGGACCGCCCAAAAAATGTGTTATTTCAAAATTTGCTAAATAATCATCCTCTATCCATATTGCCTGGCTGTCTAGCTTTAATTCAGGTGATTATTAGCATGCTAGACACAGTCAATAAACTGTATAATTTCTATATAATTTCTACACAGTTTTACTCTCATGATACACTAGCATAGGATGCCAGGCGGTGAAACACCACTTCCCATTCATTTCAATAGAAGGAAAGCGGTGAGAAGCGGAGAGGGCGGTTGACCTTTGGGCGGTGAGAAGGTGGTGTGGGAGGCGGTGAAAAATATAGACGTTTCCCAACTTTATGCAAATCACCAGCGGCGGCCGCTGGGCGATGACCAATCATATCGAGTGGTTCCCATGACGAATTTGACGCTCTGCGACACAATGCTGGAGACTTTCTTCAGCAAAAATGTCTGACAAAAATACAACAATACTAAGTGATTATAACATCATAATGAAGTTGACAGGAATATGTTAGTTAATGTAGAGACAAATAATTATGCAATTTTTTTTATCATAAAGTTCATTTAAGAAAATCGTGATTTCGCAAGCTAGCTGACTAGCTAACATTAGCCAGCTAGCTGGCTAGCTTTATGGATGATGTGACATGAGTATGAATTTGTCATTCTGGTTGTTTAATGTTTTAGGGACTCCTGAAACAACCAGCACACCAGGCTGTCATCTTGTGAAACAGTGGATGTGAAGAATCTAGCTAGCTAAAGCATTTACTGAAAATTGAATGTATAATTGTCTAAGCTTGCCTTGCTGATATTTGCCATGCAATGCAGATGAAATAACGTAGCTAGCTATGTTCTTGCTTATTGTGCAGTGGAGGATAAACATACCTGTATGCCTATGGATGTGTAGCTAGCTATGTAGCCGGTCTGTGTATGGACCCAAACGTTAGGTATACATATTAGTTCAGAACCTAGCTATGAACCTCAGCTATCATAGCCAGTTGTATCAACTCCAAAACAGTCTGAATGCCATTAATGAAGCATATAAATTGAGTCGAATATAATATAACTTTGAACCAAGGCTGCAAGTTGTATATACATGTAGTTATTACCCTGCATGAGATCCCCACATTGTAGCCTGTACATTGAATATATTCACTAATCATGTACTCTACCTTGGCCAATAAAGGTGCAGTTCAGGTATGAACGCCTTTGAGATTATTTTTCAGTCATATCCAATACCAGGAGTATCAAATTCCAGTCTTTGAATGATGCTGTGTCTGCATGTATGTATTACAATTATACACTTCAACAGTGTTTACCAATCCTGGTCCTGGGACATCAATGGTTACACATTGTAACTAATAGACTAGAGACATGATTTAACTAGTTAAAGGCTGATTTGTAATTCATATATACAGAAATAGAATTTAAAAAACAGTACACTACACTTCCTATGCATCATGTAAATACTCTAAACCCGGTTCTTCTCAATATATAATGCCCTTCATCTGCATTGATCTGATAAACACAGGATAGGTGTAGTATTTCATCAAATGAGAGACTTAATTTCAACCAGTAGAGAATGTGAAATGCTTCATTGAAAGAAGTTCATTATCCAAGTGTTATAAATACATGTATTATAAATATTATAATTGTAATATTATAAATACAAGTTCAATCTGTACGTCAATGCACATCTGATGCACATTGTGCATTATAAAAACAGAGGAAGAAAGACAGAAATGGAAAGAGGTAAGAACATAGGAGAAGCGAAGGCAGCATATGATCACAGGGACTGAAACACAGTAAAATGTAAAATGTAAATGTAAACACAGTGCTACCCAAATATTCTCTCAGTTCATCATAATTACATAATAGTGTCTTTATTCGGCCCGAAGGTTATCTTAAAAGCGGGTGGCGATGATGGGACTGGGGGTTGGCATCCTCTCTCACATCAAAACATAACTGCAGACAAGAGACAGATGGAGAGAGAGAGAGCATGTTTAAGCCTTGTGTTCGTATTTTTTATTCTAATATTGTTAGTCATCACAATAATCAGGAGGTGAAATGCAAAACTGACCTTGGGTCATTAACTCTGGGACCAGTGCATTTATATCTGTATTTCAATGTAAAGCATCTCTTTACTAATAATTCCTGTTGACCTGACCATGTGACCTCTCACCTCTGATCATGCTGTGCCATCTGCTTACAGCACAACACAATCCATCAATCAGATTGATACATAAGTGTGTAGGTGTGGGTTATAGGGTGTCTAATTGTCCTACATTTTTTTCAATATGGGTGATTTAAAATAGCCTGTTTTGTTTTTGTACAGACATCACACTCTTACCTAAACAGTACCCTCACCTAAGAAGTAGAAATCAAAGGGAGAGAAACTGGGAATTGAATAACTGCAGTTGACTTAGCTAAGTAAATGCAAAAATACTAATATTGCAATGTGAATGGCTCTTAAAAGACCCTTTGGTTGTGCATAGTGTAGTCTATGGTGTTGCCAGGGAACAGCGTCCTCTTCAATAAAGTAGGAGGTGAAGATCTCCCGCACACGGAATGCCTCTCTTGCTGCATTGTTGAAACCCATCCTTGAAACAGCAGACTTCTCCACGGCGGCGAGTTGCAGAACCCCTCCTGGTCCTCGTGTCCATCCTCATGAAGTTATGCATGACACAAGTAGCCTTCACACACCTGAATTCCTCCAGGAGGCAGTCCCAGATGGCCCTGGTCACCCAATCTTGCTGTAACCTACACGTTAACTGTAGGCAATAGTTTTGTAGGAATTTCCAGGTATCTGTAGGAATATGGAAGACAATGTAATTATTAGACTTTTACATCACCAGGTCATTGTGGATTACTAAAGTATAATATCCCTGATAACAAATCATGATGTATGATGACGCCGGAGAAGAAGGCAGATGTTCTACGTGCCCCCAACTGATTGTTCATTTATTTCTTGTTTGTAACTCAATGTTGTACTTATTTTGTGCATAATGTTGTTGTTACCGTCTCTTATGATCAAAAATAACTTCTGAACATCAGGACTGCGATCGCTCACCACGGACTGGCAGAATCCTTTTTTTCCTGTAATGAGTCTGAACAGGCCCAGCTCCCTGTGATTTGCGTGAAGAGGAGGGGGAGAAAAAGGGGCCTGAGGGCGGGCTGCCTTCTGAGAATTCGTAGGCGATCAAATAAACTCCCACTTCCTTCCATTCTGCGAGCAAATGTGCAATCTTTGGACAATAAAATAGATGACCTATGCGGAAGATTAAACTACCAACGGGACATTCAAAACTGTAATATCTTATGCTTCACGGAGACGTGGCTGAACGACGACACTATCAACATACTGGTGATATGCTGCACCGGCACGATAGAACAGCGGCGTCTGGTTTGACAAGGGGCGGCGGACTATGCATTTATGTAAATAACAGCTGGTGCTGTTAAGGAAGTCTCGAGCTGTTGCTTGCCTGAGGTGAAGAGTTTTCATCTGTATTTTCGTAGCTGTTTACATACCACCACAGTCAGAGGCTGGCACTAAGACAGCATTGAATGAGCTGTATTCCACCATAAGCAAACAAAAAAACACTCACCCAGAGGCGGCACTCCTAGTAGCCGGGGCCTTTAATGCAGGGAAACTTAAATCCGTTTTACCAAATTTCAATCAGCATGTTAAATATGCAACCAGAGGGAAAAAAAACTCTGGACCACCTTTACTACACACACAGAGACGCATACAAAGCTCTCCCTTGCCCACCATTTGGCAAATCTGACCATAATTCTATCCTCCTGATTCCTGCCTACAAGCAAAAATTAAAGTAGGAAGCACACATCAGTCATTGGCTTCATCAACAAGTGCATCGATGACGTCGCACCCACAGTGACATACCCCAACCAGAAGCCATGGATTTACAGGCAACATCCGCACTGAGCTAGAGCTGCCGCTTTCAAGGAGCGGGACTATAACCCGGTAGCTTATAAGAAATCCTGCTATTCCCTCCGACGAACCATCAAATAGGCAGTGTCAATACAGGACTAAGATCGAATCATACTACACCGGCTCTGACGCTCGTCAGATGTGGCAGGGTTTGCAAACCATTAAAGACTACAAAGGGAAGCATAGCTGAGAGCTGCCCAGTGACACGAGCCTACCAGACAAGCTAAACTACTTCTATGCTTGCTTTGAGGCAAATAACACTGAAACATACAGGAGAGCACCAGCTGTTCTTGAAGACTGTGTGATCACGCTCTCCACAGCCAATGTGAGTAAGACCTTTAAACAGGTCAACATTCACAAGGCCGTAAGGCCAGACAGATTACCAGCACGTGTACTGCGATCATGCGCTGACCAACTGGCAAGTGTCTTCACTGGAATTTTCAACCTCTCCCTGTCCGAGTCTGTAATACCAACATGTTTCAAGCAGACCACCATAATGCCTGTGCCCAAGAACACTAAGGTAACCTGCCTAAACGACTACCGACCTGTAGCACTCATGTCTGTACCCATGAGTGCTTTGAAAGGCTGGTCATGACTCACATCAACACCATTATCCCAGAAACCCTAGATCCACTCTAATTTTCATACTGTCCCAACAGATCAACAGATGATGCAATCTCTATTGCACTCCACACTGCCCTTTCCCACCTGGACAAAAGGAACACCTATGTGAGAATACTATTCATTGACTACAGCTCAGCGTTCAACACCATAGTGCCCTCAAAGCTCATCAATAACCTTAATACCTCCCTCTGCAACTGGATCCTGGACTTCCTGACGGGCCGCCCCCAGGTGGTAAGGGTAGGTAACAACACATCTGCTACGCTGATCCTCAACACAGGGGCCCCTCAAGGGTGCATGCTCAGTCCCCTCCTGTACTCCCTATTCACTCATTACTGCATGGCCAGGCACGACTCTAACACCATCATTAAGTTTGCTGATGACACAACAGTGGTAGACCTGATCACCGACAACGACAAGACAGCCTATAGGGAGGAGGTCTCTCTCAACATGATCAAGACAAAGGAGAAGATTGTGGACTACAGGAAAAAGAGGACCAAGCATGCCCTCATTCTCATCGACGGGGCTGCAGTGGAGCAGGCTGAGAGCTTCAAGTTCCTTGGTGTCCACATCACCAACAAACTAACATGGTCCAACCACACCAAGACAGTTGTGAAGAGGGCACAACAAAACCTATTCCCCCTCAGGAAACTGAAAAGATTTTCCATGGTTCCTCAGATTCTCAAAAGGTTCTACAGCTGCACCATCAAGAGCATCCTGACGGGTTGCATCACTGCCTGGTATGCAACTGCTCGGCTTCCGACCAGAAGGCACTACAGAGGGCAGTGCGAACGGCCCAGTACATCACTGTGTCCAAGCTTCCTGCCGTCCAGGACCTCTATACCAGGTGGTGTCAGAGCAAGGCCCTAAAAATTGTCAAAGACTCCGGCCACACCAGTCATAGACTCTTCTCTCTGCTACCACATGGCAAGCGGTACTGGATCGCCAAGTCTAGATTCTAGTGGCTTCTAAACATCTTCTACCCCCAAGCCATAAGACTCTTGAACACCTAATCAAATGGCTAACCAGACTATTTGCATTACCCCCTCCCCCTATTTACACCACTGCTACTCTCTGTTGTTATCATATATGCATAGTCACTTTAATAACTCTAATAATATGCCATTTATCAGACGCTTTTATCCAAAGCTCTACCTATATGTACATATTACCTCAACTAACCGTTGCCCTGGTACCCCCCTGTATATAGTCTCGCTATTGTTATTTTACTGCTGCTCTTTAATTACTTGTTACTTTTATTTCCTATTCGTATCCATATTTTTTTTAACTGCGTTTGCTGGTTAGCGGCTCGCAAGTAAGCATTTCGCTGTTGTATTCATGTTGCATGCGACTAATAACATTTGATTTGATAACATTGGATTGATAGATGCATGGGCACACATATGTGCATGTGTAGCATGTGACAATAACAGGATCATATCAAGGATAGCATCACAAATAAATACATAAATACCACGTGAAGCTTGAGGATGAGTTGATCATTTGAATCAGCTGTGCAGTGCTAAGGCAAAAACAAAAAAAATGTGCACCAATTTGAGTCCCCAGGACCAGGACTGAGAACCACCGCTCTTCATTGGGACCTCTTCATATGTAAACAGGCTTCATAGTTCTCTTTATCTGAGGACAGAAAACCTCACAAGAAACAGACTTCATTATAGTCATATTACACCTCACTGAATATTATGTTACTATTATCTCCGTCCTCACTTCTAGGGACTGGAACTACACAAAAGTACCTGTCCTATCCAGAAAAGACTACTCTCTCACTTTGACAGTTGGGGCTGCTATCCTTTCACCTTCTTCCATGGCTGTTAGCTAGCTACCTACAAATGCATTTGGAGTTGTTTTTTTTATGGAGATAAAGACATAAAGATTGCTAGCTAATATCAAATCAAATCAAATTTTATTTGTCACACACACACATGGTTAGCAGATGTTAATGCGAGTGTAGCGAAATGCTTGTGCTTCTAGTTCCGACAATGCAGTGATAACCAACAAGTAATCTAACTAACAATTCCAAAACTACTGTCTTATACACAGTGTAAGGGGATAAAGAATATGTACATAAGGATATATGAATGAGTGATGGTACAGAGCAGCATACAGTAGATGGTATCGAGTACAGTATATACATATGAGATGAGTATGTAGACAAAGTAAACAAAGTGGCATAGTTAAAGTGGCTAGTGATACATGTATTACATAAGGATGCAGTCGATGATGTAGAGTACAGTATATACGTATGCATATGAGATGAATAATGTAGGGTAAGTAACATTATATAAGGTAGCATTGTTTAAAGTGGCTAGTGATATATTTACATCATTTCCATCAATTCCCATTATTAAAGTGGCGGGAGTTGGGTCAGTGTCAATGACAGTGTGTTGGCAGCAGCCACTCAATGTTAGTGGTGGCTGTTTAACAGTCTGATGGCCTTGAGATAGAAGCTGTTTTTCAGTCTCTCGGTCCCAGCTTTGATGCACCTGTACTGACCTCGCCTTCTGGATGATAGCGGGGTGAACAGGCAGTGGTTCGGGTGGTTGATGTCCTTGATGATCTTTATGGCCTTCCTGTAACATCGGGTGGTGTAGGTGTCCTGGAGGGCAGGTAGTTTGCCCCCGGTGATGCGTTGTGCAGACCTCACTACCCTCTGGAGAGACTTACGGTTGAGGGCGGAGCAGTTGCCGTACCAGGCGGTGATACAGCCCGCCAGGATGCTCTCGATTGTGCATCTGTAGAAGTTTGTGAGTGCTTTTGGTGACAAGCCAAATTTCTTCAGCCTCCTGAGGTTGAAGAGGCGCTGCTGCGCCTTCTTCACGACGCTGTCAGTGTGAGTGGACCAATTCAGTTTGTCTGTGATGTGTATGCCGAGGAACTTAAAACTTGCTACCCTCTCCACTACTGTTCCATCGATCTGGATAGGGGGGTGTTCCCTCTGCTGTTTCCTGAAGTCCACAATCATCTCCTTAGTTTTGTTGACGTTGAGTGTGAGGTTATTTTCCTGACACCACACTCCGAGGGCCCTCACCTCCTCCCTGTAGGCCGTCTCGTCGTTGTTGGTAATCAAGCCTACCACTGTTGTGTCGTCCGCAAACTTGATGATTGAGTTGGAGGCGTGCGTGGCCACGCAGTCGTGGGTGAACAGGGAGTACAGGAGAGGGCTCAGAACGCACCCTTGTGGGGCCCCCGTGTTGAGGATCAGCGGGGAGGAGATGTTGTTGCCTACCCTCACCACCTGGGGGCGGCCCGTCAGGAAGCCCAGTACCCAGTTGCACAGGGCGGGGTCGAGACCCAGGGTCTCGAGCTTGATGACGAGCTTGAAGGGTACTATGAAGTTAGGTAGCTGGTGATATTTAATTAACTTAGCTAGCTATCTATACAGTATGTGAAGTTGGCTAGATAGCTAGCTAGCCAACTAGCTAGCTCATTTAGGAGCTAATTTGAGTTAGCCTGTAACTCTAACCACCCGCGGGCCAGATTGGACCCCCTCCGGCCCGCACACCATATGTTTGACAACCGCGCTATAAACCCTTTAGCTTGTTAGTGTGATTGTGCATCTGTTTATTTCTATCCTGCAGCATAGGGCTGACCTGGACATGCTCCTCAACTAAATACAGAAACAGAGATAAAAGATGGGTCAATACAGTCTCTGATGGTCCATTCCTCTTCATGGGAATTTGATTTGGCCACAGTGCCAAAGGGCTGCCTCTGCAGACAACGAGCGCCGCAGTAATATAATGCTCAGTCTCAAACGTTCGTATGGTTAGAGTATCATTAGATCTATTCAATTCAGAATCCTATATGTTTGGTAAATGAAGTCAATAGGTCTGAATGTCAATATATGAGACAGAGTCATAGACATAGTCTGCCCATTATTCTGTTTTATAATGATGTTGAACTTCACTGCAGGCGTCAATACTGTCAATTACTCCATAAGAATCTGTATTTTAGAGGACCTGTGTTCCACGTCGGTTTAGGTGTAATAGTGGAGACGAATGGCAAACTGAAGGCTGAGTTAGCTGGCGAATATCCATAATAATTCCTTTCATATCTTGTGGTTTGACGTGTCTTCAAATCCACCGAAAGCATCTGTCTCATCCGTTGTTACCTAGTACATCTGGTGCACGCTGCTAAATGATATCAATCTTCTACCTTTGTGTGACGTGAATTCATGGCCGGGGCTGGCTGACGGAGAAAAGAACAGCAGATGGAAAGCTGAGGAAGAAAGAAGCAGAATGGAGGATGGTGAGGAGGAGGAAAGAGGAGAACAGCGGGACATGCTGACAGCTAAGGAGCTTCAGGACTGTGCAGATACATGCACTTCACCCTGGAGCTGAAGAATCCACACCGCTCACATCTGACAGCATGCCATTATACTGCACATACAATTAATTATAATCACCAGTGACTTGCATTCAGTAGGCCAAAACTTCCCCTCTCACTGTACTATAGTATGAATATTTATGTTCGTGAAAATATGACACAATGGAAGAGTACAGACTGTTTTATTGGCTGAATATGTATTTGGCTTGTGGGTATTTCTCAAGAAGAAGACAGGCGTCAAAATGGCTACCAGCCTTACAATATGACTACCAGTCTTACAATATGGCTACCAGCCTTACAATATGGCTACCAGCCTTACAATATGGCTACCAACCTCACAAAATGGCTACCAGCCTTACAATATGACTACCAGTCTTACAATATGGCTACCAGCCTTACAATATGGCTACCAGTCTTACAATATGGCTACCAGCCTTACAATATGGCTACCAGCCTTACAATATGGCTACCAGCCTTACAATAAGGCTACCAACCTCACAAAATGGCTACCAGCCTTACAATATGACTACCAGTCATACAATATGGGTACCAGCCTTACTATATGGCTACCAGTCTTACAATATGGCTACCAGCCTTACAATATGGCTACCAGCCTTACAATATGGCTACCAACCTCACAAAATGGCTACCAACATCACAAAATGGCTACCAGCCTTACAAAATGGCTACCAACCTCACAAAATGGCTACCAGCCTTACAATATGGCTACCAGCCTTACAATATGGCTTCCAGCCTTACAATATGGCTACTAGCCTCACAAAATGGCTAAATCGGAATGCATCTCCATCTATCTGAGAAGAATCGGAAAGGGGGATGCAGGGGGGAGAGATAGAAGAGGGGTTTTACTATTCCATGTCGCTATTGCCTAGTGTCACTGCACTGCCTCCCTCTGCTGTCTCTGTTCTCTACAGCACGCCCCATTAGAAATGACTTGAAATGGGTTGAGAAAGGCCACTTCAATTCTAGTGAGCTTGGTACCGGCACAGAAAATGTGTTTATTGTGGATTTATCTCCCCCAAGATACAAGGAGAATAGCTACTTGTTTTAATAAAAGGTTGGCGTCACCTCTCCCTGGCAAATGTTTATTTTGGATATTTCTCAAATTCTCAAAACCATTCCCAGACAGAAAATATTCGGCAACACTAGAAACCAATGTAATATGTGAAAGTTTCATTCCAGACAAAGTTTCTATGCTGGCGAATAATTTAATGCATTATCAAAATAAGTGTTAAATACCAACCGTGGCTTAATCACCATTATTTCTGTCATGTTTCCAGTCCTGGTGTAGCGTTCATTATATCCACTGCTGTTTCTGTTGTAAAAGGTCACCCCTGACGTTGCCTGACAAGCTAATATAGCTCTATGGAGAGCTCCGAGCAGTGTACCAGAGCAATGAAGGGCCACATTCTCCACAAAGGGGAAAGGTTAACGTCCGTCTGTCTAGCACTGAATGACTGCATGAGAAACAGCTCCTGCAACAGTACTGTGTACTTACTGTGCGTGCACACAGCATAGAGATCCAATGATCTTGATGCCTCTCAATCTTCCCCATCAACCGTTTTGAAACAATCATCCCTATCTCTCCCACACCAGTCCTCACCATATCATTTGCATTTCAATTTATCCTTGTCACATAATCAATCAATCCTTCAAAGTGGAATTTGCATAATTAAGCATGTCATTCCTTTTCATCTTTAATCTTCGTTAAGGGACTTCAGATATGACAGTTCCAATTAGACCCCATTGTTTCCATGATCCATCAGTGAGTGTTGTAGCTGACCGTTTTCCTTTTTTCACATCTAGGAGTGTTTCCCTGTTATTGTCATCTTCCCTGCTGTAACTAGTGGTTCATGATAGATGTTGTTTTTCCTCCGACACAACAGTGTGCTGGACTCTCTCCGTCCCTCTCTCCATCCCTCCCTCACCCCCTCACCCCCTCTGCCTCCCTCCCTTCCTCCCTCACCCAGGCAGTCTGGGGTCTCATGTAATTTAGTTTTTCCCCCGACACAACAGTGGGCTGGTCTCTCTTCCTCCCTCTCTCTTCCTCCCTCACCCAGGCAGTCTGGGGTCTCATGTAATGAGTTAAGAAGTGGACTGCCTTTTCTTCTAAATATAGAGCAGCACTTTGTTCTCTCTCAATCAGCATTCACCTGCAGACCACGACTGTATCTCAGAACGCAATAGTGTGTTTGTTCTCCAGATCACAGAGTGGCCTTGAATAAACATGTGCCTTATAACGTGCCTTACAAGCAGTGGTTAGCCAATGATCAAAGAAGTGTCCTATCTACAGCAAAGGGCTTCAAGTTTCATGGGCTTAAAATCTAAGTCCAAGGGTTTTGTGGTCTCCATGTCAACGGGCCCACATTCTCAGAACGCTGTGGTGTGTTATTTCTTTCACTTCTTTTGATGAAATGGATTTCAATCTGAGGGGATGTGGATGCCTCAGTGGACGAGGAGCTGGTGTGTGTGTGTGTGTGTGTGTGTGTGTGTGTGTGTGTGTGTGTGTGTGTGTGTGTGTGTGTGTGTGTGTGTGTGTGTGTGTGTGTGTGTGTGTGTGTGTGTGTGTGTGTGGATGTACTCATCCGCCTCTTAGAGACTCAGCTCTCCTGACAAGTGATAAAATAATCATGAGAACATTTGTTGCTTTTGAGTAGGGAGCCAGAGAGGGAGAGGGAGTGACAAGAGTAGAGTGGGTAGGGGAAAGCAGAGGTACGGATATATATACAGTGGGACAGAGGAGCCTCTTAAAGAAGAAGTTTCAGGTCTGTGAGAGCCAGAAATCTTGCTTGTTTGTAGGTCACCAAATACTTATTTTCCACCATAATTTTCAAATAAATTCATTAAAAATCCTACAATGTGATTTTCTGGATTTTTTTTTCTCATTTTGTCTGTCATAGTTGAAGTGTACCTATGATGAAAATTACAGGCCTCTCTCATCTTTTTAAGTGGGAGAACTTGCACAATTGGTGGCTGACTAAATACTTTTTTGCCCCACTGTATCTACTCGGTATGATTTCCTTGAAATGCAAAGAAACTTCAAGGAAGACGGGGAAAAGTGGTAAAAAGTAAGATGGGTCAAAAATGTTGATGATGAACAGAGTGAGGTCTGCTTTAAGAGACGTCATTCACAGGCTGTGGGTGACAGCAGGTAGAGATGGAGAGAGTAAGGGAGAAAAGAGAAAGGGGAGGATAGATGTCTGAAGGTGCTTTTAGCTGTTTTCTGGCTGTATAATGCCCAGAGATGTCAGCAATAGTGAGACTGCATTCAGCTGCATACGCTCTCTCTGTCTCTCTGTCTCTCTGTCCGTCCGTCCGTCTGTCTGTCTCCCTATCTCTGTGTGTCTTTCTTCTCCTCTCTCTCTCTCTCTCTGTCCCTCTCCCCAGCATTGTTTAAATCCTGAGGGAAAGAGATTAATGTGGATGTCTTGAGGACAGACAGTGTGCCTGGACCAAAGCTCTTCGGGTCCAGTAGATAGATGCCCCAGGGGTGTGAGGAGGTGTAGAGGGGTGAAAGGGTTCCTAATTGCGGTCAAATGGTGCGGTCAGTCAATTGCAGGATTTGACTAGAGACAACTGGTCAGATCCTGTGAACCCAATATGGTGTGAGTCCAGTTCTATGGGTTTTAGCTGAGGCTGGGCTCTCATCTCAAGGTAGACAGTGTAAATGATTTTATTATTATGTTTACAAGCCCTTATTCAGTGTACTGGATAAAAGTGTTGAAGTTTAGCTTGTAGGCCTTGGACCGCGAGTATATGGTTAGCTGTTCACAATGTTAGCTGTTCACTGCCCAGTATTCCTCATAAATTTGGAGGTTCATGAGCCCGTGTGTGTGTGTGTGTGTGTGTGTGTGTGTGTGTGTGTGTGTGTGTGTGTGTGTGTGTGTGTGTGTGTGTGTGTGTGTGTGTGTGTGTGTGTGTGTGTGTGTGTGTGTGTGTGTGTGTGTGTGTGTGTGTGTGTGGCAACCAAAGAGTCTCATGGACTGGAGCCTGCATTGAGAGATGACTTAGCGCCTTGCTGAGTGCTAAGAGTATTTGACCAGACTTGCAGGCATTCCTCAGTCTGACTCTGAAGTCTGAACCAGAGCCTACTCTCTCACTGGGCACACCAAATCATTTCAATGTGGAAATGTGGGTAATATTTGGTTGAGATGTTGATCAATGAGATCTCAACCTTTATTCACCTACTCAATAAGACAGACAGAAAGAAGTGTGTTGAATTCCCGATGTGATGTCATTATGCTTTCAACCATCTAAAAGCACAACCAAATTGCAATGGAAAAACAATATCAGATATTGGGTTAAGGTGTCGTCTAAATGTGTTATCACTGCACTTACAATCAGTTGTAAAAGCAGGAGATTAATCATTTGTGCCACGGATTTAGACTGGCTTTAATTCCAGTTTGTCTACAAATTAATAACTGTTGGAAAATGAATTCACGTCTCCATCTCAACCAAAAATCTATGTTAAAGAATAGGACGATATAAAGTTTGATTTGATTTAGTCCTATTCTTTAACTTAGATTTTTGGTTGAGATGGAGACATGAATCCAACATATCAATTATAAACGTTTAGACAAACTGGAATTAAAGCCAAAGTGGAATTAATGCCAGACTTAGGCCTAGTACAAACAGCGCTCTATCGCCGCACCTAACAAAAACACTTCACTGTCTCTTTGGAAGAGCGGGGATAGAGCGCCGCCAGAAACGATTAAGTGCGCCTCGTCGGACTTTTGATAATAGTTCGGCAGCCTCTGCCGCTCTTTCGGCGCGGTGCTGGTGTTCTATGTGGCGCACCAGAGCAGTTCTTCTACTGTCGGGAGACATGGAAATGCGTATAAACACATTTGAATTGCATGCAAATAAAGGTTGCTTCGCTACCACACCCACAACGGAAGCACAGTCATGGTCTAATACATGGTATTGTATGAAACCAATACGTACGCCAAGCAAGGCTCTTAATCGTGCCAGCCCGCTCATAATTTCTATTCACTTCAACTCGCCATAAATTCGGCGTCTGAACTGTGCATAACTATGCAAGCTGAAAATAACTCTCCTTCAAATGTTTATATCTGGTTGCGTTGACAACCAAACACAATTCAATATCCAGTTTGTCTACAAATGAATCATTTATATGTTGGATTCACATCTCCATCTCAACCAAACATCCAAGTTAAAGAATAAGACTAAATCTAATCTAATCTAACTTTGAATGCACTTTAAATAAAGTTTGGTTGTATTTAGTTATATGCTTTAACTTAAATGTTTGGTTGAGATGAAGATGAGAATCCAACATATTAATGATTAACTTGAAGATCACATTGAAATCAAATACATCGTAGATGTATAGACCTATACTCTATATATTGTCTATTTTTAGTTGAACCATGGGTTGAATTGAAACGATAGCTGTTAATGACTTTGCAAAATGATATATTGGCCTAAATAGTATAATATTGATGATATGACTTGTAACTTATTGTTACATTGTATTTGCTCTGTTTAAACGTACCCTTTGGAATGACTTCGATAGGAACAGTGAATATATTTAGTTATTTAGAGATCTAGCGATAATCAATCATTCACGCGTCAGCACAATGGTAGTGGTCAGTGACAAATATCAAAGCCAATCTCTGGATGGGAGACCAGTAGGAGGTGCTGCCCAGCCTATATGTATTTTTTATGATAGTGTATATAACATTGAAGATCTGACATTGTTTCAAAGGTACAAATGCAACATATGTTATACATGTTGAACATTGGTTACAATTATGACATAATTCTGTGGTTGAAGTTCCATCCTCAAAACAAGTTAACGTTGATTACTTTTTCAAACACATTGTATTTTGCACGTAGATCCACGACACAGTAAATTGACAAATTACATTGAAACAACATTGATTCGACCAGTTTCTGCCCAGTGAGGTATGTCTCTACTCAACCTAGACTGTATTTGACTGCATGGATTTTATAGAGAGAAGGCCTCTATGGATCATACCCTCTGTGCATTATCTCCACTTTATCGTCAGATAAGAAATTTACTAATTCATTTTTATAAAAGTCAAGGCATGAGTGCACTATATTTAATAGTCTTGAGTGATCGTTCACCTGTGCATTAAAACGAACCAGTCTTACAGCCAATTCAAATCTATGCATTTGAACAATATTATATTTTACACAGTTATTTATGTAAGTAATTGTGTGCAAATGGAAGAAAAGTTTAGACTTGTGTCTAAAAAACATTTCCTTATAATATATTATTATAATAGACTAATAACATTATTATTGTTATTATTATTATCATCGTTGTTGTTATTACTGTCGTGACATTATTACTATGGTTACTGTTATTGTTATTCCTATTACAGTGCAGTATAACACGCACACGGTCCTCGATCACATTTAAATGTAACTCATTTGTTTAATATATACTGCATATTTATGCTGCTCTGTGCGATAGGCCTATGCCCTACATGAATAAATCTAATCTACTGCAACATGTAGCCTGTGACATGTACAACAGATATCAATGAAGAGATACGAGAACGTCACGTTTATTCGTAGCATGCTGCACTTTTCATTCAAGTTTCATCTTTGTACAAAAAATCATGCAGCATCAGGTGCATTCAAAAAGTGCAAAAACAGTAGGTCCAAATACCACTTTGTACTGTAGGCTACAGACCAAGCCGCGTGCATGCTGAACTGGACATGAGAACAGTCGCTAAAGCAGTGATGGGGTTTGTTAAACATGCAAAATCCCAGCACCTTGAGTATTTGCCAGACATGCTAATAAGAAACGGGACCAAGAAAAATATATATTTTCAGAGAATTCCCAGGTCCAAAATGTATAGCCTACTGTCAGAACTGAAATGGGAAAAAACATACAATATGCATGCGTAAAGTTGTTAAACAATCATGGAAATATCGACTTTTTCGAATATAAGTTGAGGTAACAACGTGTAAACATTTGTATCACAAGAGTCCATTACTTTTTTCAAGTTGACAGTCAAAAACAAAACAATATCCAACAGCCTATATGCGTAAACAACGATGCATTCCTGGTTCTCCTTAAACGTTTGATGTGAGGAATTGGCCGCGCTTGACTGCAATTGCAGTCTACATTGGCAAACATATTTTGCAAGGAAATCAAACGCATTGCATATCATCGCGTCGCCCCAAATACAGCGTGTTGAGGCTATATGTCCGTGGCGCGCGGCTACACACCATTCTCCAACCCAGGCGCCATAGACTAGCTGAGTCCTATCATCACCGGGGCCTCTATGTCTTTGGAAGGTCTCCGGTCCTTCACCATAAAGTTAATCATACTCTCCGATTTGATCATGAGGTTGCAGCCGAGGAAAAAGATGCCGAAAATGACGGTGAGCGACAGTACGCACAGGACCGCGATCTGTACGACGCGACTGATAAAGAGTTTCCGCTCGTCCGGAGGTAGCGCCAGCGAGCCGCCGTCACTGGTTGCCACGTCCGTCCCGTTGCAACAGTTCACCAGAGTACCGGCGAGGACTTGGCTCCTGTTGAATAGTGCGCCCTGAGCTTGGTCGAAGAAGGAGCCGTTCATGTCTCCGTGGATGTCAGTCTGACAGCGCTAATGGCAGCAATGGGCGCACGCGGTTCCACAGACACACACTCACGGCTAAACACTGTCTCGCAGTTGCACTTTGCGTCATGTGACTGTGAAAACAAATCAAAGTAAAAATCAAATGAGAAATATATAATCTTCTTTTAAATTCGGTAATAACAGCACTACCAAAAGCTGATATGTCGGTGCGTATCAGCAGAGAGAAACTATCACAACCCTAACCAGATGCCGTATTCACCATCATACTTGCAAGTCAAAGTATTAAACTGAACACAACTTCTACGTAGCTCGAACCTCTTAATTAAGCGGGTCCCATTGGACATCTCGAAGGAGATTTAAGTCTGTATGTAAGACTGCCCTGCATGCGCACCTGTGCCCGCGTGTGTGTGCTTTCGTGGCAAGTCTCTCGTGCATTTTAAAGGGCTGAAGAGTTCCTCGTTGACTAAATCGCTCTCCACGAGGGGAGTGGGTGGGCGGGTGCGGACAGTAGACAATTGAACGATTTATGCAGCCCTCATCGACTGTCAGCGACAGCAGGCATATAGAGTGTTATTATTAGAATATGTCATCAATGGCATAAGGATTGGCATTGGTCTGTCACCACCAACACTGAAGAACTCCCATTAGATGATTTCTGATGGATGTAGAGTATGACAATTCGTTCTAACCTTAATGATGGGAGATACGTGTATCAATCTCTACAACACTTCTCTCTCTCTCTCACGCTTCATGTCTCCCTGAAGTGCAACCGTTCTAATATCCACCGCATCATAAAACAGGAGGCATTACAACAAAGGAGGGATCGGAAAAGAACCTGATGTACTGTACAGTTCAGTTCTGCTCTCATCCTCCAAATGCCACCGTGACAGTATAACCTTAAGCACAGTCAGAGAGAGAGACACATTCAGAGACAGACGTCCTGAATTGAGAGATGGAGAAATGTAATCAAGTTGATCAATCTGGGCAAACTTTTCAGCAGAGAAATCTATTTCCATTCCTCCTCTCTCTCCATACTTTGTGTGTGTGTGGACTCCAGTGCTATTTTCTCTGAGATTAACAGCCTCCCTCTGTTTTATTAACATGCCTTATTCAAATATCAGTTTCTCTCTCAAGTGCACAGTCAAGCTAGTTCAGCTGCGGAGGAGAAAACTCCCTCGACTAACATTGAGATCTCTGCAGTACCGTCAACGAGATGCAGGTTTAGATGCTCTGAACAAACGGAAAGCAACCATAATCACCATCAACTTCATGCAGATTGAAGATTGGGTATGAGAGCTTATTGTCTTTGCCCCGTATGGAGTCAACCGTATCAACCATGACTTTGTATTGAAAAACGTACATGTACCCTAGTGATAGGCTATATGATTGGCTATACATAGTCTAGTTACTGAAAGAGTCTCCAAGGCTCATATTATGCATATCGTCAATGATTTGTAAGGACTTTTTCCCTTCCCAGTTTGGCTTTCGGTGTTGAGCTTGTGTCAAGATAGAGGACCTCACAAGGAGCCTTAAGAGGCTAATTGTATCCAACTGTTCATATTCTTCTTCTCGCGAGGTCCACCTGCTACAGTAATATTATTCTCCTGCTGCCATTACCATCTGTTATCTTTAGTACCATCAAGCCCTCTTTAATGGCCAAACGGGGAACTGTATTCTCATAGGTCATTATCTCTGGGCTCCACAATGACTTTGTGTAGAGAACATTGACTTGGAACAGAAGTTATATCATTCTGAGTAGTAAAAAGTATTTCTCATCATAGACCAGACCACTACTATTATTCACATGGAACCTCCACGGTTCAGTACTTATTATATTTGAACAGGAGTATTATAATAACCTTACAGTCATGTATGCTTGTCTTGTCCCTGGGCATTGTGGAGTAAGTAGGCTATTATATGAAGAAGTAATGGCACCGACGTTATGGTGAGCAGGTGTAGGCTATGAGGATGCTTTCAAAAATACTCCCTCAGATAATGTGAGAGAATATTTAAGTCCCCAGACCTAATATTATGTTTATCCTCTAAACAAAGCCTGTGAAAACCAATTTAGGATGCTCACGTTATGTCTGGCTATAAGCGGCTTTCCGCTGCGAACTGAGAAGCGTGTGTACAAACAACGATTAGCTCTTTACACAAATATATTTAATTACACTTCTAGGGGGTCAATTACAGTTGATTTATCACTGTATAATAACTGGAGATCAAACAAAGTGTTTTGGTGTCCACCAAGTTGGAATAATCCTATTAGCTTTTCTCATTTCGATCAGGGACTTGTAAATGACAACAGTTGGCGCTAACAACTAATGCTGTGTAGATGTCATTCTGTTCGTTCATTTAATAGTGTATTGTAATTATCGAAACAGACATGGATTTAAATGTCGATTCCTTTGTAAATACAGCCTGCCTCCCCGTTAACGATAAAGCACACAGTCGTCTATTTATGAAACATTAAACTGCAGCCCGCGTCAAATACGGTTACAATACAAAGTACAGCCAGGGACTTTCATTCCTGAATCAAAGTAGAAGAGGAAGTTCTTGAATGAAAGGTATGTTACTTTCAAACTATTTTGATATGAAACTGCTTACAAAGACTTGTTCACAACATTCCCACAGACTTTGAAGTAAATTCATTATATGTTTTCGTCCATTTGCTGCATACAACCTGTTGGTAAAACTGAGGTTTATATGTGGAATACAGAAGTTATATTTTCTGAGAAGCAGCACGTTCTGTTCGGTCAATCATCTACATCATTCGTGACACTAGATGCAATACAGAACTCAACACAGGTCACAGGTGGCATGAGCTCATTATTATTTCATATCATGACACACAGCATGTAGGCCTGTGTATAAATATATAAATAGATATGGAAAGTACATATAGACATGTGTGTCTCAGACTTGTTCCTTAGCAACAGTAGCCCTGTGAGCATAGTGATGGATGGTTGGTAAAGTTATTTTGGTTGAGAAGAGGAGGGAGGGAAGAAGAGAGGGAGAGAGAGATGGGGTGCCTGGAAGAAGGAGAAGGGAAAACGCTTCCACTTAGCACGGGGGAATTGGCAGCCTAGCAACACAAACTAAGTGAAGACATCCCTTAGCAACAGGGAGGGGTTTAGCCCATACCTTCCACCTCCCCTTCCACCTCCCCACTCCACCTTCACCCATGTCTTTAGAGGCCTTCACACAGGACATGGCAGCACCTGAACACAGCAGAGTAGAAGTCCCCACCCTCCATCGCCCACCCCCAACCCCTTCATCCTCACATCCCTTCTCCAGAGGTGCAGCTGTGGGCAGACTTCTTAGGATGTTGATCCAGTTCAATTAGTCTAATAGATTACCCACGGCCAAGTTTTCATTAGATGAACTAAGTGTGTGTGTGCGACTGGCTTGTGTGTGAGTGAGTGTGAGTGGGGGTCTAGATTAAGTGAGAGAGAGAGGGGATTAAGCAACAGGAAACACTGATAAACAGAGATAAGGTTAGGGAGTATAGAGGAGAGAAACAGAAAAAGAGAGACCAAGAGAAACAGAGAGAGAGAGAGA